>NC_052360.1:77189583-77209637 GCF_009727055.1 Benincasa hispida | reverse complement strand
GGAAAAATATTTTGTCACTATGGATGTCACGTTCCTTGGAAGATAACACTGTTCTTCCATTGGAGTCATCTTCAGGAGGAGACCACGATGTTTAAGGGACTAACAGTTCTCCACGTTACTCCGTATTCCCATTAGCTGAATCTTGAGGCTGTTCTTAATTTCCTGAACCTTGAGCTACCCCAATGTTCTGGACCTAGTCTACCTAGTCATTGAACTTAATTTGCTCCTATATTTCCCAGGTCTACTAGTCTTAAACCTAACTCTGCTCCTGTTGTTTCCCGTGTCGGTTTTCTTTATTAGACAAGTGCCCTGGTAAATACATATGGACGAATATCATAAAGGAAATTCCAGGAAACCTTTGGGTGTTCATCCAGAATATGTGTCATAGCATCGGGAACATCAAGTTTAAGGATCCCGTTGTTTCAGAGAGATCTTAAAGAACATTGGAGAACATAGAAGTAATGATGAAATGATCTCAGAGAAGGGGTGAACATCAGGAGGTATCAGTAGTTGAAAGATGTCCCTCAAGAAGAATGCAGAATTTGTCTCAAAGTTGGATACTTGAGAGGGACAATATCGAAAATGACACTGTGAGTAGCCGACTGCTGAGATATGCCAATTGCTCCTGAGAAAGGAACCAGGTCGATGTACAATAATGACCCCTTCGCATAGTTGCATTTGACCCTATTAGTAACTATCTCCTGGCTTTTAAGCTTTTACTACTCCAGCTGGTGCTCTAGCAAACTACCAGATGTTACATGCGCGCCATGAGAGTTCCTGCGAGTGGAAAGCACAAAATCAATAGAGGGAAATAGAAGGCTTTGAGGCAAATAAACCTTGGATTAGTAGCTCTCCAATAGAGATCATCAAAACAGTCGGTTGACCAATTAGGTGTTCACAGCATAGATAAGTTGGACGGAAAACTCTGCATGACTTATAAAGCTACGGTTTAGTGCTACAGTGGTTCCGTACTAAGCAGGTACGACTTATGGATGGAATTGAATTATTTAAGAAATCTTTTTTCCCACACTGGATAAGGCTTAGAACATAATTCGGTGTTCTTCTGGTCGGTGCGGCTGTTAGAATAATAGTTGGGCCCTTACACGTAACTAGGATACTAAAGGAAGCATTACCTAAATGGTGAGTTGTGGTAAGAGGAAGTTTATTAGTGAGATTCCACTACCAGGTTCGAAGCTTGAAGTTTGGATCATGTTTGCAAACTCAGTGAATTGCTATTGATGAATGGGTTGGAAGAGATCCCCTAGGGCATGGTGTGTAGCAAGTTCACCGTGTTTGTTAAGTCCAAGGGTTTGTTTCAGGGCGGATTTATTGAAATCGATCCTTGTTAACGCTAAAGAAACTCCTTAGAAAGATTATGTGATTTGGTAGATGAGTCATAGTTGATGACGAATCATCCTATCAAGAGATGACACGGCAGAATTGCTAAGCTAAACAAAGGATGGCAGGTGAAATTTGAAATCAAGGATCTTTGGTAGTTTTAATGGTATTTTCTAGGCATGGAAGTGGCAAAATCAAAAGTAGGAATATCTGTATCTCAGCGGAAGTATACTCTGGACTGTTAAAGGAAACAGGAATGATTGATGCAAACTATTGACACTCCTATTGAGGCCAATAGCAACTGAAAAGTATTTCGGAAGGAGTTCCTGTTAATAAGGAGATGGTATCAACGATTAGTAGGAAAACTGAATTTACTTGTCTCTACTAGGGCCCCGACATCTCCTATGCTGTGAGTGTAGTAAGTCCTTCATGCAGAGTCCAATATGAGGAGCACATGGAAGCTGGTGACTCGAATTTTGAGATATCTTCTAAATCCACCCCTGGGAAGGGTTGGTGTTCAGGAAACATGACACACGGAGCATCGAGGCATATACTGACTCGATTGGGCCGGATCTGTGACTGATAGAAGGTCAACCTCAGGGTACTGTACCTTTGTATGGGAAAATTTGGTAACATGGCGGAGTAAAAAACAGGGTGTAGTGGCCAGAAGTAGTGCTGAGGCAGAGTATAGAGCTATGAATCTGGGAGTGTGTGAAGAAATTTGGTTGCAGAAAGTTTTATCTGATCTTCACGAGAATAGTCCAGGGCCCATGAAGCTGTATTGTGATAATAAGGCTGCCATCAGTATTGCGAATAATCCCGTGCAACGTGATAAAACCAAACATGTGGAAATTGACAGGCACTTTATTAAAGAAAAGTTGGACCATGGAGCTATTTGTATTCCTTATGTACCTTCAGTCTAACAGATTGCAGATGTTTTTACGAAAGGGTTATCGAGGCAGACGTTTGAAGCTTGTATTAGCAAGTTGGGTCTTGCCGATATCTATGCTCCAACTTTAGAGGGAGTGTTGAAATACGTTGAATTAGCCCTAAAGGGATTTTTGTAATTTATGCTATATTTACTAAATTAGGGTTTCACCTCATTCTATTTATATTTGAGGTTGGGTCTATTGTACGTATGACATTAAATAATAAGTCCTTTTCTACTGTGATTTTTCTTCCCTGAATTAGAGTTTTCCATGTAAACTCCTTGTGTCGTCTTATTTTCTTCTATTTCAATAGTATTAATACATTTATAAAGGTTAGAATTACAATATTTCAGGACAACTAGTTTTGCAAGTGTTAAACGCAAAGGTCATCTTTTTACATGATTTCCTTCTCAAGTTACTGCATTTTCAACTGAATTTCCATGATTATTCAAATAAAAGCCACGGTATTCTACAAGTTATCAGTAGGTGATTTTCTTGATCTCTTTCTTAAACAGCTTCTTGTTACTTATGCACATACCTTGTTGTCCAACACCATGCCTGCCTCTCCTTCCCATTCTTGATTGAATGCTGGAACATTTTGGGCATTTTAAGGGCCTCCTGAAAGAGCTTCGATTCTTCTTGCCAAAGTTTCCATGTATTGCCAAAAAGTATATTTCATGTCTTATTTCTTTTAGAAAGAAAGACTTTCTTAAATAGAAGAAATATCCCCTACAAATAAGGAAAACATAAATACTACAAATATAACAAAATAAATACAATAGAGATATTAACAACCAAGGAAATGATCAACACTCCCCCTCAAACTGGTTTGAAGATATCATTCATTGCCAACTTGCCAATCAAATTGTTTAATTGCCACTTTAGGAGGTCTTTAGTTAACACATTTGCAATTTGTTCTGTTATTGGAAGGTAGAGAATGCATATTACTCCTACATCAATCTTCTCTTTTATGAAGTATTTATCAACTTCAATATGTTTTTTCCTATCAAGAAGGATCAGATTGTGGACGATGGAAATTGTTGTCTTATTATCACCGTAAATGTGCATGGACATTGTTTGAAAGAATTTCAATTCTTTCAATAGTCTTCTTATCCATATACCCTTACAAATACCATAGGCTAATGCCTAAATTTTGGTTCAACACTACTTCTTGCGACCACACTTATATTTTATTTTGTCTAGTAACTAGATTCCCTCCAACAAATGAGCAGTAACGAGAAGTGGATCTTCTATCAGTGATGCTACTTGCCCAATCAGCTTCAGTGTACACTTTAAGATTTAGGTGGTCATACTTTTTAAAAAGTATGACTTTTCCTGGAGTATTTTTTAAATATTTTAGGATCCTATAAGTTGCTTGAAAGTGAGTAGGATCAGGAGCATGCATGAACTGACTTACTATACTTTGGATTTCTGAGGACTTACAAGAGATTCATGGGAGAATTGTATTGGGTCAGGATGCAGGGAAATGCACCGTTTCCAACATAACAAAACCTTGACCACATCTTCGATGTGTCTGTTAGAGTTGTTGCCAATACTTGACTCAATTTGATAGACGTTAGCGTGGATTTTATCGAGGGACTTTTGAAATCGAATGTGGTTGGTAGTCTGAAGTACCATACTTTATTCCCCTAATTCACCCATTTATCACCAAAGGCGTGGTAATGCCTTTATCAAAGAGGTCGTCCAACTTCACAGATTTCAAGATTCCATAGTCTCTTACCATGATCGCATTTTTGTCAGCCATTTTTGGTAGAGCTTTTCTATTCCCAAGGCACATAGCTCCACCAAAGCACGATCTATCACCCTCAAACCAACGACCACATGTAAGTGGTTAATAGGTTTTAAGACCTATTTACAGTGCTTCTACAATGAAAAACCCAAGGGATGGGTTGAATGGTTGTATGGGCAAAATTTTGGTATAACACTACATACCATGTCTCTATTGGTATCACTCCTTTTCACGCCTTCTATGGTCGCTGCCTCCATCGTGATGTTCTACGTGTCTCAAAAGATTGCCAATGCTTCCTTAGATTGGCATTTAGCCTAAGGCAACTCTGCCCTGTTTAGTCTAAAGAGCACTTGATACAACTAGAAATCACATGAAAGTTTTAATCTTAAACATATTAAGATGGAATTTGCTAAGGGTGGTTGGGTGTATTTGAAGTTAAGGTCATGTCGTCAACATCTGATTGCCAAAAGTCGAAACGAAAAACCCTCCCATAAGTACTTTGGCCTTTATTGCATTATGTCTTGAGGTGGGCAATCATCTACATGTTGAAACTACCATCAATGGCTTCAATACACCTCATGTTCCATGTTTACCAATCGAAGAAAATTGTGGCACATCCTAGACAGTCCAACATATGCCCCATATGTTGAATGATGAGGTCAAATGGATTACATAACCTAAAGAGGTCTATGGATATTAGAAGAATCTTGACTAAGATAAGATTGAGGTGTTGGTTGAATGGAGGAATTACCCACTCATGAAGTCACTTGGAATCTTGTGCCATTATACAACAATTTCCTACTTTTTACCTTGAGGATAAGGTGGCATTGTACCTAAGCATAATGTTAGGCCTCCTAGTTCACACGTATGCTAGAAGGGGCAGAAATGTAATTGCAACCTTGGTCAAGTTACTGTGGCTTTGTTTTTTGTGCTTAGTTCTCTTGGTTTATATTTGTTTTTTGCCTTGTCCATTAGATAGAAAGAACTTGTTTACAAGAGTCCCAATCTTCTCGAAAGGTAAGGGTAACTTGTAGGACACTTTTTTGAAAGAAATACATTGAAAGAAAGTAAGCTAACACACAGAACTTTCCAAAAAAGCTCCATCTAAGGCCATCAATCCTTAAAAAAGACATGAGGACGACAGGCAATGGTACATCTCTTCCCACTAATACTTGAGGAGCATTTTCTTCATGTCTATAATGGATAAAAGGTAATCTTTCCTTCTATAAGCGATTCACACGACAAGTCTTCAAAGTCTATAGGTCATCAGAACACATCTGGTGTCATTGTCAATGTCATATACCTTTTGGACAACACACGCTACAAAAATTAGCATGGACAGGCTAGGACACGCTGGAAGAGTAGTTTACTTGGAAGCCAACCGAATAGGCTTTAATTTTAATTCTACAAAGTAGCCTTTTCAATCCTACCTTCATGCAGATGCTCTTAGGGATCTGTGCACACAATTAATTATGTCCATTACTTTATTAGCATCAACTCTGTTATGCTCTTTCTTGGTTGTGATGCAGCTTACTGAATATTATTATGCGCTACCAAAGTCACCTTCAAGGGAGAAATGAAAGTCCAATTCACAATGCCCTTCAAGGGACAAGTGAAAGTCTAATTGATAATGATGCAAAAAAGGTGAATGAGGATTTACAATATCTAGTGAAGGTAATTAAAACATGTTTAACATGTCTTTTAAACTATTTATAGATTACTAAAAGTACTTTTTATAAGTGCACAAAAGAATTTTTTAAATGGTGTTTCATTACAATTTTAAAGAGATTTTAGAAACTATTTTTATCAGATAAAAAACACTTTAAAAAGATGAAAGAAGTTATAGCATAGTTTTTTAGCAAGTGCTACATTTTAAAACACAAGCACAGGAGACGGATATTAAATCACTAATTGATCCAAAAGCTTAAGCTAGTGGGTAAAGACAAATTTAATTATATATCACTGACAACAAATACTAACGAGGCCTAGTCCACCATTAGATTTTTTTTTTCTTGGGTGGAGAATATTTCGACTTCCTTATCCAGGGGGAACTCTTGCATCTCCTTTTTCTTTGAAATATAATCTTGCATCTTCTTTCTGCAGGACCATGAATCTGATGAGACATTCTTGGTTTCACTCGGAAAGCTCCTAAAAACTATTCACAGGCAATTATCTATATTTTAACTAGAGTCATTTTTATGTATTAAAATTGCTCAAAGTTTGACTGGCATGTTCTCATTTCCAGTCAGGTTGAAGAACCAAATTTCAAGAAGCTTGATGTAAGTCAGATGATGCAATTGGAGAATCAACTTGAAGGCACACTTGACAAAATCAAATCTCAAAGAGTGAGTTTATTTATTTGCACCACATATTCATCTAAGAGGTTTCAACTTAACTAATCACTTCAAATGATTTCAAGTCCTCCACCAGTTACTCGTGTGTTACATAAACAAAATCAGTACATATTTTGCTGTGTTTGTCTTATATGCTGTCCTATACCTCTAGAAACTTTTCTAATTCTCCCTAGTGAGAGACCCTGGCTGCAAGTTATATGGTGGTTCCCCTTGGAAACGTCGGCTATGTTGCTTAGGATCAATTTAAGCAAATGTAACCCTTTCCTTAACTAATCTAACTAAAGGATTGAAGACACTTTTAGTATGTGAAAGCCTATTTTGGGACATGTGAAATATGAAGATTCGTTAGGCATGTACAAATTTCAGAAGTAATTTAAATAGACTTCCATGATCAGAAGCACTATTATAGCATTGTTATCTTCTTTCAGAATAAGTTTTTTGGTGATACTTAAAAAATTATACTGAAATAAGAACGACTTGATCTTTTATTAGAAAGACTGTCAACACTTTACAACATGAGCAATTGCAAGCTTAGAATAAAAGTACAAACATTGCAAGAAAAATCCCCTTAATTTACAAATATAGCTTGAAGTTGAGCAGCATAAAAATCTATTAGAAAAAGAGGATGACATGCTAATGAAGGCTTCGGATTCTGTCCGTGCTTAAAACAATTTAATCTTCTCTATATTACAATATCTCTAGAGTCAATAATTTTATATGAAAAACCACTAAACTCATTCAATTGCTGCAGTTACTCTTCAGATTTCTGTTGAATTTTATTTTGTGGAGGTACTCAAATTGGATCTGTTTCTAAGTTTTATCATAAACCTTATTGGTTAAGGTAAATCAATAGTTCAAACCACACTCACAAGTAGGTCATTTTCCATTTTGTAGGAACTTTTGTAACATAAACAATGTTATCTCCAAGTATAACCCCTCTGGAATGTTGTGGAACCTATGTGTGCCTAGTTTATGAGAAAATGAGAACCCGCATAGGGAAGCAATAATAATATATGTAAATCAATTTAAGAAAACTGTTTATGTTAAGTTGTTCACTGCTGAAACTGGAAGATACTGTCAGCTACGATGGTAAAAAAAACACAATAAATTAACTGATAAGTGATTTGGTATTTCTGAAAATATGAAGGGTCAAGCAAGCTAAGCATGGGTGAGATAACAGTTTTAGCGAGTGACTTGGTATGTCCAAAACTTCAGCCCAATGGCGGTTATTAGTACTAGGTAACCAAAAAGAGATATTCGCCCTGTTTCAATGGACCTTATCTCATAACTAAAAGAGTGAGACAAATGGCCCACCAAGTAGAGTTGCTGCTCACGAGCACCATTCATCCAGTATTCCATTTTCCTCCGTTGAGGCTGGCTAAGGGATCTAATTTTAAGCCTAGCTTGTAACTAGGTCGTTCGCATTATGCAGAGATGTGTTTATATCTTTATGCTGTCCTGAAACTATCACCAGCATTTAGTACTACCCCAAGGAAACTAGCATTTGATACTACCCCAAGGAAACTATCACCAGCATTTGATACTACCCCAAGGGAGCTGTTTGACTCGAATAAGTTATTAGGATAATTTGGTGGGTACGATTGAGCCTCTTGTGAAGGATTTATATTCTGCCATTTGGATGAAGAATTTTCCTAAGGAAATCAAAATTTTCTTATGGGAGCTTAGTCTTGGTGTTGTTAATACTCTTGACCGTCTTCAATGTCATATGCCCTACATTTCTATCTCTTCATCCTTGTGTCTTATGTGTCAAAGCAATTCAGAATCTCCTGCCCATCTATTTATACATTGTTCTTTTGCTTCTCGTTTCGAGCATAGTATTTTGGATGCTTTTGGTTGGTCAATGGCTTGTTAGTAAGTTCGACATTCTTGCATCTCTTTTGGTGGCACATCCTTTTCACAGGTCAAAGAAGGCGATTCGGTTGTCCATCATTCGAGTTTTCTTTTGGACATTATGGGGCAAGTGCAATAAACGTCTGTTTAGATACTCTATTTCAGTTTTTTATAGTTTTTTGGGCTTGGTTTTCTACAGCTTTATTGGTGCAAAAATAGACACCCTTTTAAACACTTGAGTCTTTCTTACTTATTCACAAAGTTTTGTTTCTGTTTTAAGTTAGGTAAGTTTGGCTATGGTTCACTTGTTATTGAATCCAAAACAATACCTCAAACTGCCAAATCTTGCACACTACCTTCTTGTCAGAGTCCTGAAAGATGCTCGTGTACACTTGTATTGACAAAAACCACAAAATTAAGGCAAGCCAGAATTATTCCCAAGTTTGGAGAAGTTTTCTCTTCTCTACCTATCAGATGCATGCTCTTGCTTTCCTCTTCATATAGGGAATCAAAAAGGCAAAGAGATTTAGCTTGGAATGTTGTACATTGACCATCCTATAATCCTCCACAAATTAGTGTGCATAAAGAAATAAAAAAGGAAAAGAAGGATAAAACTCGAGGACAAATTAAAGAATGATGCAAAAGAAAATATTTTCTTTTGTCCGTCTTTTGCCAAATCACAACATTGGTATACGGTGGTGGTTGTAAATGAGGAAGGGATGAGAACTAGAAACCACCTACAACTTTGTACAGAAGATGTGTATCCAAGGACTTCCTCAAATATATTTAAACAGCCTGTCAACTTGGAAAGGAGAACTAACTGCTTGATTCTCAAGTTTTAAATTGACTCACTCTAAAGGCTGCGACTTTCTGGAATGTGTGGACTCCAAGGGAATTCCAGCCATAGGCTCACATATAAACATTCTACAACTAACTACTTGTTCCTCAGGTGTGATTAAATTGACTTACAATTCAATAGCAATTAAAGACTTTTCCATTATAATCACAATTGCTATAAGAAATCGAAATTAGTTGGCATATGCTGTGTTATCTGATTGCTAAGAATTTTTTTAAAGCTAATTTCAAGAAGTATATGTATGTCTAATTAAAGATAGAAACCTTACATGAATTAAAAATGTGTAGAGTGATTCCAACGAACTGCTTACTTCTGAGCACTTCTTCGGGGGGGTCAACAAGATTTTGTATGAGAATATGCTTCTGCTTTTAGCACATTGCTCTGATTCTAGATGAACAGGAAACAAAATCTTGAAACTAGATACCAGTGAGGAATTTAAACGTTACAATGAATATTCTTTTTACTTGCAGATTGAAGCAATGCTAGAAAGTGACGGTTGGACATACAATATGGATATGGCTATGGGCGTGCTCAACAGCCCACCATTTAATTAGTGAAATACCACAAACAACACTATGGTTGTTGTTGTCCCAAATAAAATAAATAGAAGCTGCAGAACTGTATGAATTCCTAACATCCTGCTAACCTGCATAAGCAAATATGCTTAATACATTGAAGAAGTTGAAGAAATTGACACAAAAGAATGAGAGATTATCTCTATGAAAGAAAGAAACTTTTATTAAAAATGTACAAAGATGGACACTTTTGAAAGAATACTTTTTCACTCTCTCAAGACACACTTACTCACTTTTCACTCTAAGTTTCTCTCTAAGTCTCTCGCTTTTCTTTTCCTCTCTTTGCTTGCTTAGTTGATTTACAAATGAGACACACTCACTCATTTGTATAGATGTGAGATCCTTGGAATCGTAGATATTTCTGTGAGATCCTTGGAATCGTAGATATTTCTTAGATTATCCCTTAGGAAGGAATTCTTGAACCTAAAGAAAACCTAGGATATTTCTAGATATTTTCTTTTGAGATATTTATTTTACATACTCCAATGTAATTCTAAAAAAATCTAATCTTCATATTTCTGTAACATGGTAGATAATTCAAGAACCTTCTAGAATAATTGCTATGTTCTTCTACCTCAAGATAATATGTAACATCTGAGTATGACAATTGTAGCATAATTCAGGTTCTATGCTAAAGTGAAACCATGCAGCAAACACTTATTTGATGCTTTTTCTGAGCCTTGTTATTCCAAATTGAGAAAATTTTAGAGAGAAACGTTTTGGTACCTAAGTTTTGAGTACGGTACATTCATTTTTAGGTTTCAAAATGTTAATTTCCATTTGGTCTTTAGTCCCACTTTTTTCCTTAAGTTTTCACTCATGCTCACTTTGGGTCTTAGCGTTAACGTCCAGTTAAATTAATCGTAAAGAATTATGATGTAATTTTTTTAAAAAAATAATTTTTAAAATGGATGGAGAACTAATGGTACTCAGTAGGGATAATATTTTACTTTTGGATTTTATGCTAAGGTAAAGGTGTGAACATGGGGAGGTATGATGGGGCTCATGGCAGAGTTTTATTTTGCAGTTGCCTGCCAAGTTCTTGTGTTTCCATTTGTCTGACTTGGTGTTTAGTTTAGAGTGACCCTGGGAGTTTCTAACATCCATCATACTCTACAGATGATGGGTAAAGTAAAATTATGTTATCTACTCATTAGTTTGTTATATATATATATATAAAATATGTTTTCATGTAGTAAAAAAAAAAAAATAATGGAAACGAATTTAGTTATCATTAATAGAGAATTAGAGTGAGCATTAGGAGACTTGGACCAA
This sequence comes from Benincasa hispida, assembly GCF_009727055.1. Taxonomy (NCBI): domain Eukaryota; kingdom Viridiplantae; phylum Streptophyta; class Magnoliopsida; order Cucurbitales; family Cucurbitaceae; genus Benincasa; species Benincasa hispida. The sequence continues at coordinate 77,198,709 of NC_052360.1, read as the reverse complement.
ATGGGTACTTGAGTAAAAGTAATAGAAAATTAAAGTGAACATTAGGAAACTTGAACTAAATGGTACTTGAGTAAAAAGAAGACCCAACTGAAACTATACTCAAAATTCAAAACCCAAGGATAAAAAAGAATATTTTGCCCCGTATTTATTTTATTCATGTAATTTTCTCAATTTAAGGTGTCAGCTGATGGGTTTTATAAATGAAATAAGTAGCATTGATTGTAGTTTCCTGAAAAGAGCACAAAAAACCCATTTGAAAACCTTCTCCGCTGATATGGTCACAGGTCAGGGCTTGTTTGGATTTGGACATGACAATTGGAAGCGACCCTTAATCGGAGAATTCCTCTTTCTTGGTAGTGTGTAAATATATACCCACACACACATAATATATATTTAATAAATAAATAAATTATTAAAAAATGTGATTTCTTACTACCGAATTACTATGGTATGGGAAATTTAATTGATATATAGACAGGTAAAGAAAATATTCATATCCTATTAAATTACTTCTAAAAAAGTATTTTTGGAATTTGGCTACAATAATTTATGGATTATATTATTTGACCTTCAACTTTAACAACCCATGTATGCAACCTTTTTAAATTTTAATAATTTTTATATTTTGTTTCTTTTTTATCATCCTCTTATAAAATAAGAGTATATTATAATCAAAGTAAGATCAATCATTTTCGAATCAGGCAACACATAACACGGCAGAAAATCAAAGAAAGGGTAAAATAAAACAGTAATATTTTGTACTTGATTTCTGTCTTCCTTTCCGTACCTTCTTCCTCCTCCTCCTCCAGCGATACACAAAGAAACCACGAAACTGAATTCAGCAAAAGAAATCCACAAAACTCGAGGATAATGATCATAAAAGAAACAGAAAAAAAAAAAAACAAATGAAATTAGATTATTTTTAAAAGAAAAAACCAATGAGATCTGTAGGGTAATCGAGAAATAAAGTGTGTATAATTAAAGGAGTGGAGAAAGAAAAGATGATATGAATGATATACATCCTGGGTGAAAGGAGATCCTCCAACGCATGCAGAAGGAGCAGAAATGAAGGGAGATAATGGTGTATTTGTTTGAAGAAGAAAAAGAAGAAAGAAGAAGAAAATAAAGAAAGAAAATTTATAATATATAATAACAACAAAAAGCACCGAAACCCTGCAACAATGCCAAGCGGGGGACAAAAACCGCAAATATCTCCCTTTCTGTTGCTTATTCTCGTTCTCATACTCACACACACACACTAAATACTTATCTTTTATTTTAGATATTTCTATATATATATATATATGAACAGTGCACAGCTTTTATATACTTTGGAAATTAATTATAATTTTAGGTTGCCACGGAAAATACTTCATTCCTATTATGAAGGCGGATAAATATTGTAAGAACAGGGCAAATAGGGTTATTTAATGGGAAATTGTTTTAAATGAAAAACTCCTTAAGATATTTTTAAATATATAATCTATTCATTATTAATGTTTATCCGTATTTGATGGACAATGACATTTTGTTATAATCTATGAAGCACAGACACAGATACAGCTACACAATAACGGTGATTCGTCAATTTCTAAAAAACTAAGATACAGATACGTCTAAAGATGCGTCATTTTTTTTTATATATTTTTAATATATATATTCTAAAAAACCAAAGATACTGATACGATACATTTTTTCTTTAAAAATATCTAGGATATAGATAAGTTTAGCATACAAGTTAATAACAATAGCACAAAATAGAATACAAACACTGAAATACAATATAAAAAAAGCAACATCTAAGATGTTAAAGTACAATAGTTAATAAAATGCAATAGAAAAATTACTCATATTGCAAAGAAAAATAAGAATAATATTAGAGAGAGAAAGTTGAAGATAAACGAAAGACTTATTGTTGAAGATATCCAAATGATTTATATTTTGGTGACTTTGTGGGGACTCAAATGTGAAGATGAAGATTAGATGATTCTATTTTAGTATCAATTTCTTTCTTTCTATTTTAAATTGGGTGGTCTAAGATCACATATTCGACTCAAATACATTTAGTGAATTGTAAAATAGGATTTATTGAAAAAAATATAAGCACAAAATGAAGTGGTGAAGATTCTTTATTTATAAACCATCTTATACATATTTAATATAGATTAAAACTTTTTCATAAAATTAACAATATTATTTCATTCTATTCTAACCTTTAAGACACTAAAAATAGGGTTGTTTTTAAATATGAAAAAAATCAAAATATTTAAATATATAATAAAATTTTTATTGTCTATTTAAAATAATAGAGCCTATCGCAGGAAATCTTATCAAAAGGGAAGGGACATGGGGTTTTAAATAGAATAGAGATTGGATTTTTAATATAGCAATCGGACTTTATCAATTTGGGGGAAAAAAATAGAAATGATTTTTTAAAAAACTGTACAAAAGAAGCAGCGGTGGTAACATTCGAAAACCACTCGCGGAACTGCACAAATCCCACGTACTGGCGCCCGGGAGAAGCCACGCAATTGCGTGTACAACACGCGCTCAAAGCGTTGAGCAACAGAAATAACCTTTTTCTAAGAACATTTTAAATTTCGAATCTTTTTAAACGAGAGGTTGCGACGCGTTACTTTATATTGATTCGCTAGATATAAATTATCTCAGTCATGTGTACGCTCATCAGCAGGCTTGACACGTGTCATTCACGGATTAGTTTAAGCAACACTACATCACATTTGATCGTTGTATCGTTAAATGATTTATTAATTTATTATTTATTGATTATTTATACCTCACATACTTTAGAAATGTTTTGTGGTAAGCAATGAATACTATAATACTAAAATTTACCAAAATTTGATGATAGGGAAAAAAAAAAGTTACTATTTTTTTATGGCAAATATCAATTTATACCTCTCAATTTGAGGAATTTATCAATTTAAATCAAACCAATAATTACATCAATTTAAACATAAAACTTTCGTAAGTATATCAATTTAAATTTTTTATTATGGTTTATTTAGATAAAGTTCGTGTGAGACTTGTAATTTTATCAATTAAATCTTTAGACTTATACAAGCGAATCAACTTAAACTTTGAGTTAAAATTTATTTGAAAATCATCCATTCAAATTATAATTATCAATTTTGTTGAATCGACATTTATATAAGTCTATACACGTATAAGATCTTATGCATTGACGATTTTCAAATATAATTCTAATAAAATTATAGATTGATGCACTTATAACGATTTACAAGTTTAGTTGAAAAAGTTAATACCCCTTTGATAACCATTTGTTTTTTTAGTTTTATGTTTTTTTTTAATCAAGCCTATTTTCTCTCCATTTCTTATAATGGTTTGCATATCTATTGAGTAAAATGTTGCATTCTTAACTAAAATCCAAAAATATAACTTTAGTTAATTAATTAGGCTCAAGTTAAGTTGTTAAGATTGATTAGAGGTTTATGGATGCTTATAGAAGTAAGAAATAAAAGGATTGGAATTTCCCACAACGGAAGTAATTGGATGTCATTGTTTCCGATTTCATTTTACAAAACAATAATAATTCAAAGACGACGAAAACTTCGATGAACATATCGATTAAGCATGCTTACTACTGTGAAATATAGAGAGGAGAAGATGGATTAAGCAATAAATCAAATTTAATTTATCAAATAAATCAAATAATTATTAATTAAACAAACTAATTAATAATAATTAAATATCTTAATTAAATGTGTATTAGAATCATATTCTAATACATCTCTCTTGATAACCTATAGTTTTAATTCAATTAATTTAATTAAATAAAATAAAATATAATTTAATTTAATTTGTAATTAATTAATTCTCCAATTAATTAATCATTAAATTAAATATCACATATTTAATTTAACCATATAATTAAATCACAATCAATTATTTTTCTCTCATATTACCTATAGTCTTAATGATATCTAATGCGCAGTAATTTTAACCTATAGTTTTAATATGAATTCTATTCATATTAAATTTAATATTTGAACTCCTTCAAATATTTAATTCTTCCATAAATTAATTTTGAATCAAATTCAAAATAAATTTATATTATAAAGTTTAATTAATTATAGTATATCACCATACATTATATTCTTTCCCTTAGTAAATTTGAACATTTCAAATTATTTTAATTACCTCAATACCCTTTATGAGTTACCAGTGGGACCTAATGGACTTACAGATTAGAAATTCTAACGATACGAGAGTAATTGGCTAATTCCATCTAGTGAAATTATGTTCCCAGCTCTCCACTCGGTATTGTCCCCAAAATGGTAGACTTATTGAGTAGACGAGCTGACCACTTCCACCCATACAAATCAAAGGACATTCCCTTGTGAATAGGAGACCATAATCCACTCAAGAATGAGACTAAGTTGCCTAGGTCATCCTAGTGAAATAGAAACCTAACTGATCAACGAAGTTACATCTAGAGGTTACTATTTTGTAGTCTGATCTTATTCAAACTCATCGCATAGGATACCCCCACTTGCATGTCCCCTACACGGATGTGTTGGATTATTGTATTTATATCAAATACAAACTGGGTCGTATCCGTAGTATCACTAGGATAAGGTATCCAACCTTATCTAGATAAGGTACCCAACCTTATTTATATACTATAGCCCCTTTAGGTTGTATCTTGAACATTGACTCCCGTATGTCTCCACATATAGTTCAAGACTCATACATCAATCTAGGCTGTTAGTTTATTAGATCAAAGTTATTTAGGCAAGATAAATGCAATATAAGCAAAAACTATTCATTGTAATAAACATTAATAACACTTTATTAATGATCAGTCAAATGTTACATTTACTATCTAAGAGTTTTGGGGCATATAACGCAACAAACTCCCACTTGAACTAAAACTCTAGTTAGTGGGATGTATATACAATAAATAATCTAAACCTGGAACTCAAATATATAATGTACATTTCATGAAAAGAAAATATACAAATACAATAAACTAGGGTATCCTTATACCCATTATGCATCTTCCACTTGCCCTAGATTATACTATATACATGTCTCGTAGGCTTAGGCTCTCTAGATGACTATTGAACACTTTAGTCAAGGGAGCCTTCGTAAATGTATCAACGATGTTGTGCTCCGAAGTAATCTTGGTGATGATCATATCACCTCCTTACACAATCTCCCGTATTAAGTGATGTTTCCTCTTTATGTGTTTTCTTCGTTTGTGGCTACGAGGTTCTTTTAAGTTGGCTAATGCCTCATTGTTGTCACAATACAATGTAACAGACAAGTCCATATTTGGAACAACTTCCAAATTTATAAGGAACTTCTTGAGCCAAATTGCTTCCTTACTCAACTTCCATAGTGGAGTCTGCTATGCATCCTTGCTTGATGCTTCTCCAAACTATAGCTCACCCGTTAAGGGTGAACACTGACCTTGGCATAGATTTTCTAGAACCCTTGTTAGTTTGAAAATCATAGTCGGTGTACCTTGTAAGAATCAAATCCTTAGCCCTATACACCAGCATGTAGTCCCTCGTTCTTCGAAGATACTTGAGAATGTTCTTAACTATCGTCCAATGGTCTAATCCTGGATTGGACTAGTACCTACTAACTATTCCCATTGCATAACATATGTTAGGCCTATTGCAGAACATATCATACATTAAACTGCTCACAGTTGAGGGGTAGGGAATACGTCTCATATCCTCAACTTCTTGAGGTGTCTTAGGACACTGTTCCTTAGACAAGTGAACCCCATGTCTGAGCCAACATTTTATCGATATACGTTACTTGAGACAGTGTCAATGTATTTTTTTTACGATCCCTAATGATTTTGATCTCAAGAACATATTGCACCTTTCCCAAATCTTTCATTTGGAATTAGGCCGCTAGCTAGTTTTTCACTTTAGTAAGGTACCCTACATCATTCTCAATGAGTAGAATATTATCCATATAAAGTACTAGAAAAGCTACTTTATTCTTGTTGATCTTCTTGTATACACAAGGCTCATTAATATTTTGGTCAAAACCAAAAGATTTGATCGCAGTATCAAATCTAATGTTCCAAAATCTGGACGCTTGTTTCAACCCATAAATGGATTGATTCAACTTGTAAACCTTTTGCTCCTGACCCTGGACTATGAACCCTTTGGGCTGAGACATAAAGATATTCTCTTCAAGATTACCATTCAAAAAAAGAGTCTTGATGTCCATTTGCCATATTCTATAGTCATAATATGTGGCTATGGACAAGAGAATACTTGTAGACTTTAACATAGCAACAGGAGAAAAAACTTCCTCATAGTCAATCCCTTCTCTCTGGGTATAACCCTTTGCTATGAGTCTAATTTAAAGATCGATACCTTCCTATTGCATCTCTCTTTCTCTTAAAGATCTACTTGTACCTAGGGTTTTACCTTTTCAGCTAAATCTATAAGTTCCCATACTAAATTGGAGTACATTAACTCCATTTCAAGGTCCATTACTTTGATTCGTTGGTCCTTATCTATGTCATTCATTGCCTATCGATAGGACAATGGATCCTCAATACCATTATCAGGTATGAAAACTTGAGTTTCAATTAAATCCAAGTAGCAGTCAGGTCATGATACAATCCTCTCACTGCATCGAGGCATCCTCAACGATTGAGAAGGACAAGACGAACTTGAAAAACTAGTTTCTTCATCAACTACTATTGTGAAGATTGTTGAAGGATCAACTTCACAACAACTCTTATTGACTTTTCATTAGCTTCTCCTAATACTAACTTACTATGTGGTTTGTGATCCCTCATGGGGTCTTCCTTTAAGAAAGTAGCAATTTTCAATACAAACACCTTATTTTCTCGAGGATCATAGAAAAGACCACCTCTTGTTTCTTTTGGGTAACCAACAAATTGGCACAACCTTGAATGAGGTTCCAGTTTCTTAGAATTTGTCATAAGCACATGTGTTGGACAACCCCAAATCCTAAAGTAGCGCAAACTAGGTTTACGCCCCTTCCATAACTCAAAAGGTGTTTCAAAAACACTCTTCGAGGGAACATTGTTCAGGATGTAAGTTGTAGTCTCTACTGCATATCCCAAAAATGAGCTAGGCAACTGAGCATAGCTCATCATCGAAGGAACCATGTCTAACAAGGTTCTATTTCTTCTTTCTGATACATCGTTTTACTGAGGTGTACCAGAGTTGAGAGTTGAGACTAGATTCCATGTTCTATCATATAATCTTGGAATTTTTTTATCCATATACTCCCCATCTCGATCAGATTGAAGTGTTTTAATAGTTTTACCTAATAGGTTTTCAACCCCAGCTTTAAATTTCATGAATTTTTCAATAGCTTTAGACTTATGCCCCATTAGGTATAAGTAACCATACCTTGAATAATCATCTATTAAAGAGATGAAATATTCGTATTCTCCTCGAGCTTTTACATTCATTGGACCACAAAGATCCAAATATATTAATTCTAAGGGTTCTTCGGCCCTATAACCTTTTCCACTAAAAGATCTTTTGGTCATTTTTTTCCTCAAGACACGATTTACATGGTGGTAATGAATCATCTTCTAACTCATTTAGAAGTCCATTATTTACCAAACGCCTGATCCTATCGAAGTTTATGTGACATAGTCTTAAGTGCCAAAGATAGGTGTTGCTACGTTTAGGAGAGATGTGTTGCCTTTTACTTTGAGTTTCAGCAGTTTCAAACATCTCATGATTTAAGATTGCTTTTACTTCAATTGGTCTTAATACATATAAATTATCTTTTAATCTAGTTGAACATATAAAGACATCATTCTTGAAAATGAATGCTTCATTACTTTCAAAATTTACAGTGTAAGATTGTTCAAGTAGACAAGAGATGGAAACTATATTTCTCTTAATTCTTTGTACAATGTATAAATCCTTGAGAAAAACAAATCTATCTCTAAAAAATAACTTTGCAGCTCCCATTGTACTGCCTGAAACGACATTTCCTGTTCCGACCTTGAGCATCATTTCACCTTCTTCTAGTTGCTGAAGAAGAACAAACATGATTAGTTGCTCCCAAATAAAGTATCCAAGCAAACTTATCATGTTGTACAAGACATGTTTCTAAAACAAGTAAATCGTATTTACCATCTTTTCCCTTTTTTTTCACAGCACTTAGGCCAGTTCCTCTTCCAGTGTCCATCCACGTTGCAGTGAAAACACTTGCCCTTGTTGGCCAACTTGACCTTTCCCTTACTTTTTATAGCATCGGCAAAAGCCTTTCCCTTATCTCCCTTCTTCTTCTAAATCTTCTTTGAAGCAAAATATTGAAGAACAAACTTAGTTCCAGAGGATAAAACCTTCTGGAACTTCCTTTTGGAATGTGCAACGTTTGCTTCTCTTTCAATTGGTCCCTTATTTTTCATAAGAGACCGATAAGCCTGTAGCTCGTTAAGGAGATTGATCAAGTTATATTGGTTTTTTTTCATCATCATATTGTTGTGAAATTGTAGGAAACTCTTTGGACGAGATTCCATGATGAACACAACCTAACTGCACCTCGTTTATGACCACTCCATTTCCTTTTGTCATGTTAAATTGGACCATCATATCGAGGACATGTTCCGAAACAAACGTGCCCTTTTTCATACGACAGTTGTAAATGAGGGCATCATGGTGGAGCTGATAGGACGGTTATCCAAACATCTTCTGGAGAGATTCCATAATCTCCCATGCAGTTTCCATGACCTCATGGTTCTTGGACAAGACTTTAGATAAGCTTGCTAAAATGTAGATGTGGGCCTTTTCGTTGGCCTTTATCCACCGGTCATAAGCATCCTTCCTAGCCTGAGATGCATTACGAGCAAGGGACAAAGGGCAATCCTTCGATAAGAAAAATCGTAGATCGTCAACAACAAGAATCATATTCAAGTTGGACTTCCATGTAGAGTAATTATCATCAGTAAGTTTTTCATTTTTAAGCAATACAATTATTGAGGAAGACATTGCTGAAAATAAAAAACAAACATTGATCGTATTAGTTATCTTTGCCTTAACCCATCACACAAGCAAACAATTGCAAACTATCCAATCAATTTAGCAAAAACAAGCCCGAACATTTGGCGATCTCAGA
>NC_052360.1:77086624-77189483 GCF_009727055.1 Benincasa hispida | reverse complement strand
AAAAGGCCATCATTGGAGCAAACAATGCAATAGCTTCGGTTAGAGCAAAGCCCAAAATGGCATAACCAAATGATTGTTTAGCCAATGATGGATTTCGCGCCACGGAATGGATCAAAGAACTGAACACGTTTCCAATACCGACAGCAGCTCCCGCTGAAGCAATTGTAGCAGCTCCGGCACCCATTGATTTTGCACCTTCTAACATCTTCCAGTAACATATAACATTTCTTGTCAACAAATAACTTCAGCCTACCTACAACAACAGCCGAATCAACCTCCCCAGTACTGACTTGAAGAGCCATCTCTCTTTGTGGCAACGTTTGCTAGGAACTGAATCCTTGGTAAGAGGAACTGACATGATTGGTAGCATCTGAATCAAAGATCCAGCAGAATCATCATTCTCTACCAGACACGTCTCCAAGACCAATAAATCATATTTACTATCTTGTCTACTCTTTTGGAAAGTAGTGGGATCGAGGTCGTTTGCCATGAAATTCGTTTCACACGATTCTTTCCACTATAAGTAATCAGTCATTTTAAAAGCTTTAAATTGAAATACTAAAGAGTTGCTGAAAAGAAAAACACATTGACCTACGTTAGGTTTTGAGCAAATACCCATTGTAATATAAAACAACATCCAATAAGGTTTTAGCAAAACTAACATAAATCCCGTGTGACATCTAGTTTTGCAATGATGCTTCAAAGGTTTAGGACAAAAGCCGCGGAAGGGAGGTCAGTTATCCCTCCTCTGAAATGAGAAGTTCTCAACCAGTCATTAATACCAAAACAACTCTTGCTCCTATAACGACTAGCCATCATTGATTTGCCCAAGAGTTCATTAACTTGCTTAACAATCTCTTGTAAGTGTGACTCGCCATTTTAGGCCCTAGAGGTCAGTCCCAAAAGGCCAATCCGAAGGGAAAAAATCTGATTGGGCAAAAACCTAAAGCGACCCTATCCATTTCTGGAGTTCACCTTGATCTTGACCAACTGCATAAAACCCATCCGAAGGGGGACGCACAAAGGCAACACGAGGGAGTACAGAATGATTTCACAGTGTGAACTAATGACAGAGACCATAGGACATGTTGACACACACCCTTCACCCACTTACTATAAACACTCTCTCCGTTCACCTTGATATTGGACTCATGCAAACACCATCCGAAGGGGGATACATCCAGGGCACCACGAGGCCAAGAATGAATCTCACGGTGTGAACATACAGGGAGAAACGTGAGTGAAATCATAGATATATCTGGTACGCTTCTTCCTCCCACTGAGTATTTTTTAACCTAGGGTTTAGCTAACTTAGAAAAAACACGGAGGATTTTAACTAAGTGAATTTTAGGTTTTCCAAGAGTAACTTTTACCTTGGATAGTCGAACAACTTTTGATCATCATCGATTAAACTCTTTAATGAAATCTTTGACCAAATCGTCACATGCTTGTTGAAAAATCTATCAATTCACCTTCCAGTAGGTTCCCAGGTAGGGGTGTTATGTTTCCGTCAACTTAAGAACCCCAGCCTAGCCAGAACCCGCCTTAGACAAAAGGTCCCTTATAGATAGGTTTACAAAAAATTTAATCTTTTATTCCAACCAATTTAATCCTATTAAACCGATTTTAAAAGATTAATCTAGGTTACTAAACCTTTTAGAACCACTTGAACTTATGTCTATCTCAATCCAATTTTAAAATCCTTTTAAAAAATTTTGAGTTCACCCTAAGTCCGCATGCAACTCTTAATTATTGATTTTAGGTCTAATTTCCTTTATAACACTTATAAACAGAAGCTAACACATGCAAGGTATTCATAACGCTTATAAACAGCCTATGTGTCATGCTCAATGCATTGTCCATTCATTGCTACTTCTTTTATATAACACTTATACAAAACAACAATGTAGCCGTGATCCTGCTGGTCAAATTTAATCCATTGAATTCCACGTGGGAGCAGGAATTACATATATCACATTTTCAACAATTTCGACTCAAGAAAACTGTATATGCTTCACATTAAAGATAAAAAGCATCAGTATGTAGGTTACCTCCTTTGGTATAACAGCTGAAGAGATTTCATTGGGTGCATCCTTGTCATTAAATAAGCTATCTAGAGAATCTGATGATTCAGATTTTGATGTCCGTAGTGGCCGTACAACCTATTTCACAAAATAAAATTACACCAATGTTTAATGTAAATAATTCAAACGTAGTTATTTTCTAATTGAGCCAAAACTAAAGAATATGAAATTTTCAGATGTAAATTATTTGGCCATGACTAAATATTGCTGCAATTTTAAGTCATTGAAAATTGATTCATAAGTTCATGGCCTAACAAATCTATTTGTCCGATGAATACAACCAAAGGAACAATGAAAATTCCAAGATATGTTAATGAGAAGAAAAACTTAATGAAACTAAACATTGTTTTCAATACTTTGGTTGTCCAGTTAATCCAGGATTAGATTTATATATATTGAGGTTAATATAAAAGTTCACAATACCAAAACAATCAAAAGTTTACCTGCTTATGACAGATTGTAGAAAAATGTGGATGATTATTGCCCTTTTCACCACTTCCTAAGCCATCAAAAGAATCTGATGACTCGGGAATTGACTGTTTGTTCTGCCTAGTCAATTAAAGCAACTCATTCACTTTTCCAATGAAGCTTTAATGCTAACAAATAAAACTAGTAACCACAAAGGGTTGAAAAATATAAGAAATTAATAATAACAACAACAATTTATCACAATGATGTTAACTAAAACTGGTTTCTCAAGGCTAGCAATTTCAATAAGACTGTAATAGGATAACGAACGAACGACGACGTCCCTAACTTCGGAACGAACGACGATGAACGATGAACAACAGATCCGATGGAGACCTGCACACGATGAAATGTGCAGATCTGGTGAAGATCAGCGGACAACGGTAGATCTGGTGGAGACCGGCGGAGAATGGCGCATCTGTGGAGACCGGCAGAGAATGGAAGATATGGTGGAGACTGGTGGAGAACGGTAGATCTGGTGGAGACCGACGAAGAATGGCAGATCTGGAGGAGACCTGCACGACGACAAAACAAACGATAAAATGTGCAGATCTGGTGAAGATCGGTGGAGAACAACAAATCTGGTGGAGACCGACAGAGAACGACAGATCTGGTGGAGATCGACGAAATGAGATAGGAGTGAGAAAGAATAGGGTCTCAAGAAGGAAGTGCGAGATTGAGAGGAAAAAGAAAATAGAGGGAGAGTGAGAAGGGAAATGAAAAAAATTGGGGGAAAATAGAAAGTTAGAGGAAAAATTGAAGTGGGTCTTTAATGTCGGTTTTAAACCGACATTAAAGGTACTCCTACAATGTCAGTTTAAAACCGACATTAAAGATCTATTTTTCTAAAAAAAAATTAAAACCAACATTATACATCTGATTTCACTTTTTCCAACCGACATTAAAGCCCAAAATTCTTGTAGTGTATCAACTTCGAGGAGCGCACTGAGAGGTCTTGCAATTTGGGATAAACCTTCTGTAAAACCCTACATGCCTCAAAAAGCTTCTCAATGTTTTAACATGTACAAGTGGTGGAAACTTGGCTATTGCATCAATTTTCGCTTGATCAACCTCAAGCTCAGCTTTGGAGATCTTATGCCTCAACACTATGCCCTCAGTAACCATGAAGTGGCATTTCTCCCAGTTAAGGATGAGGTTCATTTCTTCACATTTTCTCAACACATTCTCTAAGTTGGTCAGGCATACATCATACGAATTACCAAACATAGAGAAATCGTCCATGAACACCTCCACTAAATCTTCCCAGAATTTAGAGATTATCGTCATCATGCATCTCTGGAAGGTGTGGGGTGCATTTCATAGCCCAAAGGGCATGCGCCAAAAGGCGAAGGTGCCAAAAGGGTACATGAAGGTGGTTTTCTCCTGATCCTCAAGCGCAATGGCTATTTGGTTGATGAATAACCATCCAAGAAGCAAAAGAATTTATTACTCTCGAGTCTATCCAGCATTTGGTCAATGAACGATAAGGGGAAATGATCTTTCTTTGTGACCTGATTCAGCTTACGGTAATCCATACATACGTGCTAGCCAGTCACAGTCCTTGTGGCGATCAACTCGTTCTTACTATTTGTCACCACTATCATCCCTCCTTTTTTTAGGCATACACTGAACTGGGCTAACCCAACTGTTGTCAGAGATTAGGTAAATGACACCAGTATCGAGCCATTTGATAATTTTCTTCTTTACTACTTCACGTACGACTAGATTTAACCTGTGTTGCCTCTCAATGAAACTACCTTTTCCTTCCTCTAGTCATATGTTATGCATACAATATGAGGGACTGGTCCTACGAATGTCAGCTAGGGTCCAGCCGATGACCTTGGTGTATTTCTTCAGCACTTTCAGTAAGGCCTCTTCATCTTCCGCTGTTAGCGCAACAGAAATAATGACTGACAGAGTGCCTTTATCACCTAAGTATGCATATTTGAGGTAGGCTGGTAGAGTTTTAAGCTCTAATAAAGGTGGCTTCTCCAGGGACGGTTTGGTTTTTTTTGTTTCATTCTCAGTTAGATTTAAAGATTCAACAATAGATTCATACTTCATTATCGCATGGATTTCTTCAACAACCAGATTTTCTTCTTCTTCTTCTAATTCCCTTTTCAATAATTTCCATCATCCAACCCTGATATCGTTTATGCATTGACAGGTCTATATGTCATCTGGGTATTTCAATGCATTAAACACATTGAATTTAACTTTTTGATCATCTACACAGATGGTTGGTTCTCCTTTCTGCACATCAATCAATGCGTGCCTTGTGGCTAAGAATGGGCGCCCCAAGATGATAGGAATATTTATGTCCGCCTATTAGTATAGGATAATGAAGTCAGTGGGGAAAATAAACTTGTCAATTTACATAGTACATCCTCAATCTTCCTTTTAGGATGCGTTATTGACCTGTTAGCAAGTTATAAGGTTACGGTAGTGGGCTTGGCCTCACTGATCCCTAACTTCTTGAACATAGAGAGCAACATCAAGTTGATGCTTGCCCCAAGGTCATATAACACGTGGCCAACTTCTTTTCCCTCGATTGAGCATGGCAAGGTGAAACTACCCGAATCCTTCAGACCTTCAAGAATATTGCTCTTGAATAATGCGCTACACTTATGTGTTAGCGCGACAGTTTCATACTCCCCCAACCTTCTTTTGTTTGCAAGGATGTCTTTTAAGAACTTCATGTAGCTAGGCATCTGTTCTAATGCTTCAACCAGAGGTATATTGATGTGAAGTTTCTTTAAGACATCTAGAAATCTTTCAAATTGCCTACTGTCATCTTTTATTTTCAACCTGCTAGGAAACGACGGTGGGACCTGCAAGATTTCTCTTGCTTCTTTTTGTTCATTAGATGCATTGCTTTCCTGCAACATAAGCTCTGAGCTGATGTTTTGGGAAGAATTTTTCATATGTTGTTGTACATTATCAGGACATTGGTCCGAAGATTTAAATGAAAAGGTAAAAAAATCACTAGTCAATGTAGAGTTAGTTGAGTCAGAGTTAATAGGTATTTCTAGTGTAGGTGCAGGTTCAATAATCGTGGAGGATTCTTTTACTTGTGTCAAGGGAGTCTTTTCTGGCTTTGCTTCTTTGGGATCGGTTGTCGTATAGTTTGTAGTTTTTTCATTGCGCAATGTCACAACTTGACATTGCTCTTTTCCATTTCCTCGTGGAGCTTCGGAATTACTTGTCAACGATCCTAGTTGACTGCTATTCATCCACTGGCAAGCTGTCCCACTTGGACTTCTAATTGTAAGACCCGCACCTTACTTTTCCCTTTTTAACTATGATTACTGTTAAATTAAGCAAAATGTTGGGTTAAGTACCTAAGTTAAATTGGATTCGTACGTCCCGAAGTAAAAGATGAGTTTGAAACTGGAGAAAATGGTTAAATAAGGAAGCTTAGCTCTCATTCACATCATTCTGGGTTTACAAGGTAAATTTTGGGCAAAGTGTTGATTGTACTAAAGGATGCTTGAACATCGAGTAAGTGCCAGGCGAGTGATGACATGCAGAAATGCATGTCATCCTAGGCCTTTTACTTAGAATTATGAAGGTTGTTAGGCAGAATATGCGGCAATCATGATGGAATTCACGAGAAAGTGAGCTTACGTCGATTAGCATGTTGAATCTCAGCTAACCCATTATTTTGCGTTATTATGCGTTCAATGTTCTACTTTTTGTAGCTAACGCAGGAAATGAATGCAAACGCGGAAACCGGACCACCGCATAGATGACTGCATGCGGAGAAACACTCCATCGCAAAGGCAAACACATCGATCAATGCATGGATGTTGTGGTAATCAGCCGTATGCATCTATCGCATGGTAGTTGCACTCGTCAAGCGATTACGGTCATCAGGAAGAGTTGCGGTATTAAGCGAATGCGGCCATTGAATGATTGCGGCTTTGCGACAATGCATTCTAATGGGATCAATGTAAGGTAGGTGGAATGAACGCATTAACGCATCTACCTCGAGAAAATCCAAAGCTAATGCTGACATTTCACCTACCACGCGGTTAGTGGTAGAGGTTCAGAAAGAACTAACACGCCGAACGTCAGACTCAGAGCAATCCAATTAATGTTGTCGGCGACCCAAGCTCTATAAATAGAAGTTGATGAGCAGAAATTCAAGTTATCCAAGGTTTTCGCCTGAGGTTCGCCTAGGACGGATCCTTGCGATCTAGACAAATGCGTGAGAAGATGGCTGAAAGTTCTTCACCTCCTTCATCCATTCCGAGTGACGATCGGAGCCTTCGACCAGAGTTAGATCTCGAAAGAGGCAGTTCCTCTGCCCATCCATGGCACCACCGGTAGCCTTGTGCACATCCGCTGGGAGCAAATCTTTGCTTCCAGCCGGTCATTTCCTTTTCCTTTCTTTCTTATATTGTATTGTATGACATCTTGGAATTAAGGAATTAATACAATTTGTTTTCAATGCATTTCTCTGTTCCTTCAACTCCATCTCCATCTTCTTTGCTTAGCATCTTTACTTTCAATGCAACACTTAGTGGGATTGTTTGAGTATCGCATACTTAGTCATATGGACTAGGGATATGAAGCATGTAGCAACCCACTGAGAGGTGTGCGTTGTGCGAGTGTGTGAGTAATCTTATTTACTTAGTGTGAAGCTGCTGCAACGCCTGTCTATAGGCTAACGTATTGCTTGTCTATGAGTGAAGTTAGCAACAATCAACTGCCTGAGAGGGTAAATGGTTGAACACATTAAGCAATGTATGCATTGTTCATTAGGGATAGTAACAATCTTGCGTTAACCAAGTTCATACGATTGTCTTGTATTATGTATGCTTCATTCGTCCATTATGGATACTCGGGAGGGTAGTCTAAGGACAAGATCTAGGCTTGGGAAGGTCAGGTCAGAATCTAGGCTCGGGAGAGTCAGATTAGAACACATAATACGAGAGATAGGAGCTTAAGAATAAGCACTGTTTTCTATTACCCATCGCATGCATCCTAGAGATAGGATACGATTGTGTGCGATCATCGCAGCGTTGTGTGCATTTTTCATCATCACATGGGAAAAGAGTAGAGACTTAGGAATAAGCTCTATGGACACTTTTGCATTCAACACATACGTCCTCGACTTAGAAGCACCACATTTGCATTGGAAAATGATTTGTCGTGCATGAGTGTAGCATGATCGCATTGGCTTGTGTTGACTAAGGTTACCCTTGTGGTCACTTTTAAGGGTTGCATTGAAATCATCTCTGCATTTTATCTATTTTCCCACACATTTATTTCTTATCAAGGTTTGTCTATCTCTACCTCTCATGCATATTCTCATTGCGTTGTCTGTTAGATAGGAGTAGGAGTAGGATTAACTTAGCAACATCCCTTCCATTCTTTTATTCAAACCGCCGCATGCACATTACCGCATACATATAGCTACAAGTCCCTGTGTTCGACCTCAGATTACTCGAGAAACTTGCATTTGCGTTATACTTGGCGTGAGCACAAGAAAACTTGTGGCAGGATGCATGGTCATCGCATACATTCATTAACGCATTATCAGTCTAACGTATGACCACGACGCATGACTATCAACGCATATCTTAAGAACATGCATTGCATACCGCGTCCACGGGATTTTGGTTGTCAAGTAAAATTGACTTATAATTTCCCGACATCAAGCAAGCATCTAGTGGATGATGCCGAGCATTGAGTATAATTGAGTGAAGAAGGAGGCGAGCGTCGAGTATAAGTGATCGAGAAGGGTCGAGCGTCGAGTAGATGCTACCGAGTATCGAGTATGTATGAGTGAGAAAAAAGGTGATTGTCGAGGGTGAGCATGGAAGGCTCGCGTGTCGAGTTTGAGCATCAAAAGAGGAACGCGTGTCGAGCAAGCTCTCATCATCGAGTTCCACATCAAGTAGTGAGTCCTCTCGTCGAGTATTTAACAGAGAGTCCTGGAAATGTCTTTCGAGTAAGGACCTCTCCCCACCGAGTTTCCCCAGTGAGAAACAAATTGCTTTAAACACTCAGATTTAAATGCTTAGTTTTAGACTCCTCTTTTAGTTATCTGGACAGATGGAGTAATCTAGACCTTTGATCTTCATTAATGGGTGAGGTTTCTTAAGGAGATTTCAGGTGAAGGGCTAGACAATAGTATAAAAAAGAAGAGAATTTCAAGGGCTCAGTTTGGAAGTTTTACTCGAGCAAACCAGGAGAACTTGGTACCATTCGAAAGCTCTTCGAGTCTAGTTGCTCAAATCAAGCCTTTGGAAGGAGATCTCACCGGAAATAAGGTCGAGAAGGAAAGAAGTGTTAGAGGTTCATTTTCGGACATTTCCAGGCACTCGATGAAAAAACATAGATCTAGACCAAACCGCTTGGATTTTTAAGCCGAAACTTTAAGGTATTCTCGTAGACATCCTTCCAAGTAAGTTTGTAGAAGGAACCTTGGCAAGAGAAGGTCTATGATTCGAGTTATATATTTTGGGATGTTAACCATAGAATCTTTACTCAAGCAGAAAGTTACAGTTAGGGATGTCGGGAAAGATTCGAGGGCCTAGGCTAAACCACAAGAAGTTTCATGCTGAAACTCTGAGGTATCATTGGTAATGAAATTCAGAACATGTTTGGAGAAGAAACTTTCATAAAATGGGTTCTAGTTTTCATGTTATTTGCGTTAGAAATTGAATATGGAAAATGTTGGACGATTGGGCAATCCCTTACCAAGTATGAGCTTAGTTAAAAAAGTAGTTTCAAAAGGGAGGCCAAGTAGCAACTAAATCTTATTCTTTGATGTGTAGGAACTACGTCCATTGGGGATGCCTACAAAGCTTAGGAGGAACCAAGCCTAAGAATTAGTGAGTGACTAAAGGTTTTCAAACATGATAAAAAAAGGGACATGTGTTTCAAATGAATTTCATGCTAATGTTCATGGGTTTTCCATGCAACTAAAGTTTATATTTATGCTTTAAATGAGTTTTATTAATCCTAGCTTATGTTGAGAATGTATGAAACGTAATGCAACTACATGTTATTAATTGTGAAGCATGCATGTTGACTAATAATGATGCTCGTATTTTTCCATGAATGTTATGTTTCTAATGCACCAGGTACCGAAGGTATAGAAGGTATCCAAGGAAGTACCTAAAGTGTTGATGGTACTTAGTATACTCCACGTGCACGTAGGTAGTTCCTTATGAGAGGCCGAAGTATGTTTCTCCTGGCCACAGTCTTCATTAAGGGACCGAAGTATGGGTCTCACGGCCTTGAATGAACGTTGG
This sequence comes from Benincasa hispida, assembly GCF_009727055.1. Taxonomy (NCBI): domain Eukaryota; kingdom Viridiplantae; phylum Streptophyta; class Magnoliopsida; order Cucurbitales; family Cucurbitaceae; genus Benincasa; species Benincasa hispida. The sequence continues at coordinate 77,179,663 of NC_052360.1, read as the reverse complement.
AAGCTTAAGCTATGAATGCTCGTTCTCAACTAAGGCTGGGTAGCGTGATTGATTATAACGTTATGATTAAAGCGTGATACTAGGAAAATTGGTTGAATTTATTTCCCAGCATGTCATTTATTTACATTAAAGCATATGAAAGCTTTGAGAGGAAAGGTATTTCTATGTGTCACTCACTGGGCAACCAACTCACAAGTTTCAAATGTTTTTCCTTTTTTCCAGGTAGTGGTTAGTTCCCTCGCAGTTGAATCCACTGTAGCTTACCACCCAAAGTTTGGTGATCTTAGAAGAAGTTAGGTTAAACTCATTTTGATGTATACACATTTGGAAATGAGTTGGGGGCTTGTGAAACTCATTTTATTTTGGGACACATGTTATTTTTGTCATCTTATTTCGTTGGACATATGCTTGTTTTTGTTTTTGGACATATCGCAGAGGCTTGCGGTTGAATTAATATGTCATTTTTCTGAATATACTCCTTGAGGAGTGCTTCTAAGGATGATGATGCATTGGAACTGGATTCCTGGTTATGATTGAATTGATGACAGTTTTGGTGTTGCTGATGGCCTTGAGGATGCTGGTTGAATCTGGAAGGATTCCCCCTATACACCTGCTGCTGCAGATGCAAGTTCTTCTGCCCAGTCTGATCTTGATTCCCTCCCCAAGCAAAATTGAGGTGATTTTTACAATTCGGATTATAGGTATTACTGAACGGGTTGTTTTGGATAGAGCAAGTTGTCTATGCGCCATGCAGACAAGCTTCAACAAAGTGGAGCTCCTTCACATTGTATACAGCTTACTGCTCTAACTTATGTCATTGTGTTCAAGTGCACAACATTTTTGTTCAAAGCATCTTGATTGATTGCCATGGTCTATAGAAAAGAAGTTACAATAGCCATTTGGGTGGCTAATGAGCTTACTACACCTGCTAGTACTATCGCACCTTCCGTGTCCTTTTTTCAGCATTCCAGCATCCATAGCCATCATCAACCCAGTCATCCATATTCCTGAAATACGATCTAAAACCACCTTCGCCTCTGTGTAGGTCTTATCCATGAATCCTTCTATTGTAAAGGCATCCACAACCGCCTATGTGGCTCTATTCAATCCATTGTAAAATGTTTCCATCCGAGTACAGTCAGGAATACCAATATATGGGTAATTCTTTAAAAGACATCGGAATCAGACACATGCGGTGCTCAAGGTTTCCGTATCTCCCTACTCAAAATATAGAATATCCTACCGCCTCCTTGTGTTAACAGCTGAAGGGAAAATCTTCTTCATAAAACGTTCAATCAACAGATCCCAAGATATTATCTCATTCGGCTCAAGGCAATAGGCCCATTTCTTGGCCTCGTCTTGGAGAGTGTAAGGGAATAGTGATAAACGGATCCCTTCTGGTGTTATGCCTAGAATGGAGAATGCATTGCACATCTCCATGAAGCTTGTAAGTGGATCTTCACCCTATAATCCTCTAAATTGTCTGGCGTTCTGGACCACTTGTAGCATTAATGGTTTGATCTCAAACCTTAAGTTGGGCAGTAAGTGCTGGTACCTAGGTCGGTAACTACTGTCGTCATGTTCTCTTTCAGTTTTAGAGGGTAAACTGGGAGGGGGTATGATATAAATTATGTATCGTAGAGGCTTGCAATTGAATTAATTTGTCATTTATCTAAATATACTCCTTGAGAAGTGCTTCTAAGGATGATGATGCATTGGAACTGGATGTGTGGTTATGATTGAATTGATGACAGTTCTGGTGTTGTTGATGGCCTTGAGGATGCTGGTTGAATCCGGGAGGATTCCCCCTATGCGCCTGCTGCTGCAGATGCAAGTTCTTCTGCCCAGTCTGATCTTGATTCCCTCCCCAAGCAAAATTGGGATGATTTCTACAACTCGGATTATAGGTATTATTGAACGGGTTGTTGTGGATAGAGCAGACTGTCTATGCGTCATGCAAACAAGCTTCAATAGAGTGAGGCTCCCCACATTGTATGTAGCTCATTGCCGCAACTTGTGTCATTGTGTTCAAGTGTGCAACATTTTTGTTCAAAGCTCCTTGATTGATTGCCATGGTCCATATAAAAGAAGTTAAGTACACATTTGGGTGGCTAATGAACTTACCACATCTGTTGGTACTATTGCCCCCTCCGTTTCCTTTTTTCAGCGTTCCAGCTTCCATAGCTATCATCAACCCAGTCATCCGTATTCCTGAAATACGATCTAAAATCACCTTCGCCTCTGTGTAGGTCTTGTCCATGAATCCTCCTGTTGCGGAGGCATCTACAATCGCCTATGTGGCTCTATTCAGCCCATTGTAAAATGTTTCATCAGAATATAGTCAGGAATACCAATATATGGGTAATTCTTTAAAAGACATCAGAATCAGGCCCATGCGATGCTTAAGGTTTCCACATTTCCTTGCTCAAAATTTAGAATATCATGTCGTCTCCTTGTGTTAACAACTGAAGGGAAAAACTTCTTCATAAAACATTCAATCAACAAATCCCAAGATACTATCTCATTCAGCTCAAGGGAATAGGCCCATTTCTTGGCCTCGTTTCAGAGAGTATAAGGGAATAGAGATAAATGGATCCCTTCTGGTGTCATGCCTAGAATGGAGAATGTATTGCACATCTCCACGAAGCTTGTAAGATAGGCATGTGGATCTTTACCCTATAATCCTCTAAACTATCTAGCGTTCTAGACCACTTGCAGCATTAGTGGTTTGATCTCAAACCTTACATTCTCATCAACGGTTGGCCTCATGATGCCAGGCGAGAAATCATAGAGATTTAGGGTCTCATAATTCCTCATAGGAATATTATGATCAACAATAAGGAGAATAGGATCTAGCAGTTGATGTCCGAACATACCATTTGCTTCCGTTAGATTGTTCTAATTGTTGTTGTTGTTGTTAGCCATATTTCTTCTACGCCGACTACGATTCTGCCTTACTATGTGACTAAAAGTTCTTTCTATTGCAGGGTCAACATTAAGCTTGGATTCTATTCCCATACTCATATATTGTCTGCAATCTATCGCTTAAGCTTATAGTACTCCAAAAAGAGAAAGGGTGCCTATAGAATTCACAAAAAAATAAAGACTCAATTAGTTGCCAAATCCTTGGTAGTGCTGCCAAAAAATTTTTGCACTGAAAATATGCATTGATTTTGGTCCACACTAAGGTGTATTTGTGTTATTAATATTCTGCGTCTAAGTGTAGTGAGATGCGTCGATCACAAGTTTTCTCATTGTCAGGCCAAATGTAACCTGATTACGAGTTTCTTAGGGTGTTCTAAGGTCAAACACGGTGATTTATACCAATCGAGATAGATAAGTGTGTCAATGCAGCATAGTTACAAATTTATAAGAATGAGGTAAAAAACATGCGATTAACTTGGTTCTAAACTGGCAAAGATGCTCGTGAGAGATAATCGTAAAGAGATACTGTAGAAAACAACGGCCTTAACGTGAAGGTAAAATGTATGGAAAAGTCAGGGTGGGGGAGAAGATTCATACCACATCACCAAGCATTATCGCATGAACTTATCCTGGCTCGCAACTTCCAATTATCGCACACCTTTTGATGGCCAATACACTAAAGTTGTTATGAGCACAAGGTTATTTTTATCTCCAGAAATACTTCTTGCTTTGTTTAATGAGTTCTGCAACTGCTTTCCTTCTCAGGAGGCTAGTTATAGCTACTTGTCTCTATGATTGTTTATAGGCCAGCATTTAAATAACTATACATTAAACAAATAGGACAACTTCCTTAGATTCTACTTAGCTCATGATATTAACCTTCCCCTTTACCCCGTTGAGATTAGTGACTCATGGAAAAGGTTAAAATGAAAACGAAGATATAGAAAATGGCGAATGAAGACATGATAATATTAAGATAGAGATATAGTTGTTGAATACAGGTGAATAATTTCTTAAACTATAATGCAGTACAACACAAAATGATAAAAGAATAAGGTGAAGAGGTTATTGGTAGCATTTTTTTGCTCTCAACAGGTGAATGTCTAGGCTGCTGATGTTGGGATGGTTGAGCGGGATGGAGAAGACCCTCTCGTACTCTTGCTTCGGTGAGGGTCCAATGATGAATAGGGGTGAGAAAGATGGAGTTGGATTTCTCTCTCGTAAATCATAGAATTTCTAGATCATAAATTTTCTAAAGATCGGATGCCTTCTTCTTGGCATCAAGACTCTATTTATAAAACCATGCATTGTTCCTTGTTGGGATTCCCACTCTGATCAATCGTCATCATCTGACGTGGTAGGTGTGAATGTCAGCACTTCAAACATGGTCAATATTCTGGAAGCTCGATCAAAAATCCGTTGGTACAGTTTCAGAGATCTCGAGGCATGTGATCGTTTGTTTGTTCTTTGAAAGATTAAAGCATGCGCGTCTCCTATGATCACCTGCAAAATAAATACTCTTGGTGCAATATGCTCATGATATGCGGTTAGAGGGTGCTTTTGAGATGCTTTAGCGCAAGTTTGATATTTAGCATGAATTTTAAGCATGATTGAGGCATAATCTTCTTTCCTTCCTTTATTATTCTAAGAAAAAAGCTATAAAAACTTATATTTCTACAAGTTATCACCTACTTAAGAGACCTTAGCAAGACATTCTTATGCAAAAATAAATTTGACAAGATATTCATGCAAAATTTTGATGAACTAAGAATCAATTAGCATGCACGATTATACATGAACAAACAATCTCAAAATCATGCGTTCAAAAAATCAAGAAAATTCAAAGAATGCACAATTTAGAATTGCAAAACATCAATTGGAAGTAGAAAACTCAAGAATTTAACATTGAATCCTTGATCCAAGAAATTAGATTAAATTTTCCTAAAAAATTCATAGAAAAATTCGTGAGAAAACGACCTAATCCATGCTTACAATCCAAAATTAAACTAAAATCTAGCCTAGTGATACTGAAAACACAAAGGGAGAAGAAAAAAATAAGGCCTCCCTTGGCCTCCATGAAAATTAAGCACACCTTTTTGTTGGGTTTTATGTCCTAAAACTCGTGGTTTGTAAATAATAAATTAATTTTGTAAATCGATAAAGTTGTTATTGAATATATGGACTGTTTATTTCGTTTTAGAAATAAATCCAATAAATTAAAAGATCCATGACTATTACATGAGTACTTAAACTTTATGTGGAGACATAAGAGTGGATCAGGTTCGAGTAAATAGTCAAAATGATCTAAAGCATAGGAATAAGGTTGGGTGCCTTATTCTGTTAACACTATTGGATGTGACCCACTCTGTAGTTGTTACAAGGAGTTGTAAAGTGTTACAAACGAAGTGATCCTAATTCGTTCATGTGGTGACATGAGAAGTGGGGGCATCTTGTGCAATGAGTTTGCATAAGATCAGACCAAAAAATTGTTGGGTTGTATGTCTTAAAACTCGTAGTTTATAAAGTTAAACATATTCTATTATCAATAAAAGATGTTATTCGACATTATTTCAATAAAGTTGTTATTGAATCTATAAATTGCACTTATAAAGTCTAAATCCAATAAACTAAGATCCATGGCTGTTATATGAATACTTAAACTTTATGTGGAGACATAAAAGTGGATTAGGTTCACTTAAATAGTCAAAATAAGCTATAGCATACGATTAAGATTGGGTACCTTATTCTGGTAACACTATCGGATGCTGCTCACTCTGTAGTTGTTACACGTTGTTGTAAAGATGCTACAAACGAAGTGATCCTGATTCGTTCATAAGGATCCCCGGTTTGACCCCATCCCCGGTCAAATTGGGGATTTTTCGCCCCAGTCGAGGCGGGGACCTGACCCTACGGGGATTTTTGTCAACCCTATTTGTGAAGTAGTACTCCCCTATCCAACCACTTCATTTTCATTCGTGAAAAGAGATGGAATTTTTTTTTTTTTGTCATATTGTTCATTGATAAATATCATAGAAAAAGAGAGTTTCTCTCTACAAAAAATTCTTTTCTCCCTCACACCAAAGCTCTCTCTCATAAGAACTCTTCTTATCAAATTAAGGATCCCACAATCCTTGATCCTTGTTTGGACAATAACAAGAAAATCGAGTGGTGGTGTGTTGCTACAGGTTCATGTTCATTCGTGAGTTTGGGAAGAAGATCTGGTGTTCATGAGTTTGTGAAATGGAAGAAGACTGTGTTGAAGAGGGTCTTCAAGAGGTATTCTTCTATTTTCCTTAAAAGCATATTGTAAGTATATATCTTTATCCTATGTATGATTTCTCTATTTTTCGCACATTTCTAAAATGAATTACATTGGCAAATGTATTCACACGCTTCTGCTATGGAATTTCATTCTTTCAAAAGGAACTCTAAAGAGATGAGTTCTGATGATGATATTATTCTGAGTGTTTTAAGTATAAAGAAAAAAAATTGTAAATTGAAGATGTTAATGCCTCAAGTCTTGAAGGTTCCTCTCGTTCATCTAAGAAAAATATTTTTGTCTCTGACAGTGATACATCTGTTTCTGCTAAAGATGTAGTCGAAGACTTAACCTCTGAGGAAGATAATTATTGTGCACGAAGTAAAAAGAATCCTTCTCTTTCTATTCCCTCTGTGCCTCTTAATGGAATGCCCTTCACAACGAGGCAAGTGGTAGGTCATGGAAATATGTAGTTAGAAGAAAAATTAGCGTTGAGCAGGAGCTCACTGATAGAGCTCAAGATTGCTTAGAGTTTGTGAAATTAATCGTCAAACCGGGTTTGATAAAGACTGTATTGAATATTGATCCTAACTATCTGAAACTTGTTCAAGATTTCTTTGTGAATTTTCCAAATGGGTTTGATGATTTTGATAGTCCAAATTTCAGGAGAGTTCATGTGAGGGAGCTCTATTTTGTGTTCCTTGATGCTCTTATTAATAAATTTCTTAAAAGAGCTGGTGCAGACAATGCTCCTACACAAAGACCCACCATGAGGGATCTTGTGATAGAATTGATAGGTAGAGTGAGACAGGCTTGGCCTAAAACTAGCAAGTTGTTGTTAGCAGAGCTGAGTGTCAAATATGTCATCCTTCAAGTTATGTGTCTTATTAGTTCTCATGTCATCAAGTTGCTCACCTGCTATCTTCATTTGATTTGTGGGATTTTGTTGGCTCAAAAGTCTGTTTTGGTTATTGTGGACGAGTGTATAGGTCTTACTCCTGATGTTCTTACCTTTAGTTGCAATATGTTTCAAGGATATCATGTTCTTTGTAGCGGCAACAAAAAATATTTCAAACCAGCCTATTGATATTACATTTCAAGGAGAATAATCCATTATGACTGTTTTATTTAGTAAACGAATTATGCAATTATTGACCTTTGAATTATGGGAAGTGTCTCTTCAAATTCACCAGTGTATTGAACGAAAAGCTAAGGTGAATGTTTTATTTCAAGTGATGTGTTTGTCTGCTACTACAACTGAAATTGCCTTTACTATTGGTGGAATGGATAGTGGTCCTGGTGGTTTAAACTGTTTTGGTTGTTTTTCTAAGATAGACAAAGGGGAAGAATAGTTCTGCCTCTGTCTTCTTGTTGTTATCTCTACTTTGATAAGATAGTCTTTAGGTTGTGTGGTTATTGGTTTTCTGCATCTCTTATGATTTTTTTTTTGTCTGATTCTATGTTTTTAACTTGCTGGTTGTGTTTGTGTTCAATTATCTTGCCTTAAAAAATAATAGCCAAAGGAGGAGTTTGTTAGAGATTATGAAATTGGTTGTATTCGTTTAAGGATGCTTGAGTTTGTTTTTTAGGCTGTTTTGATGATGCCACAAAAATTGTCTCATAGAATTTCTCTCAGAATGCTGATTCTACAAACTTTATTTTTTTCTTATATAGCAAATTCTACAAATTTATTTTTTGGATTCTTTCCTTGTTTATGCTCTGTAGATTTTGCATATGGGTGTTTTCCTATTTCCGTTGTGTCTATTTAAATCCAAGACGATGTCTTGCTAGAGTTGGCGCTTTTGAACATTTTGTTTGAAGCTTTTCATCTTATGGTGGTCGTGGTATATGCCAATCTCAATGATTGTGATTCAGAATTATTTTTTATCTTGAAGTTGTGCTTTTGATTGTTGTTGAAACATGCTTGGTCTTAAGGAGAGCCTAAGACATCACTACTTGAGAAGGTTGGGGGAGCCTAAGTTCATGAAGTGAAGTGGTCTTCATTTGAGGGTGGAAAGATAGAAGTTGAAAGGAAGTCCCGTACTTAAGAGGCCTAAGTGAATGTTCACTAATATTTTTATACTTAGGAGGAGCCTAAATACATTGAAAGTGAGGAGATCTCACAGTTAGGGGGAACCTAAATATGTTCAAAGTGAGGAGATCTCACACTTAGGTGGATCATTCGCTAAGTTGGCTATTTGAGTGTCACTGTAATTGTCGTTTATTTATAGATAAACATATTGTTGCAATTGCTTGACTTTATATTAGTGAAAATATCTCTCCACAGGCACACTACTCCTGAAACATAGGTGGTACTATACCAAACTGGGTTACCAAAGCTTTGTGTTTTGTTCTAGTTCTAGTTTTCTATGTTTATCTTTGATGTTCTTGAAATTTTCTGTAACATTTATTTTGTTGCGTTTTAGATAACATTTATTTTCAAAAATAAATTTCACTTTGACCTAAAACCTCACAAAATTACCATCGGAAATAAATTGACCACTAAATCAAAAATTAAAACCTGTGAACTAGACTTGATGAAACAAAGTGATCAATAAATCAAAACTCTTGCTTTTGCACGGTACATAAACTAAATAAAATGTGCACTAGACTTAATATTATTTGAACTAGAATTAGAAACATTTTATCAGGAAATAAAATGTGAAAATCAAAATACACACAAAGTTTCAACTTTATGACAAGGAAGAAAAATTGAAAGGTATCGTTTATTTGACTTTTTCAAAATTGAAAGTTGTCATGAATCCTTGCAACCTATTTTGGTGTTACCAATACAAAATTCTTATGAATGAGCTTCTTTAAGGTTTAACATGTTGATACAAATAACAATTATCAACTTTTTTAAAATTTCTTTAATCATGCTAGTATAGGCTTTATGATCACTCTATTTTGATATCATGGCAGCTAAAGGCTCCAATGTTACAAAAACATTTTGTCACTGATATTGATGTAAAGATTTGACAAACAAAATAAAGTCAGTTTTTTATAATGTACATATATATTCTTGGTGGCTTTTCATCTATGCTCCCCTCGTCAAAAAGTTGCTTCATTTGGTAATCATTTTATTTTTTTGTTTTTTAAAATTAAATCTATGGATACTACTTTCACTCTTAAATTTCTTCTTTTGTTATCTACTTTTCATCAATTGTTTAAAAATAAAAAGCCAAATTTTAAGAACTAAAAAAATTAACTTTCAAAAAGTTGTTTTTGTTTTTTGAATTTGGCCAAGAATTTAACTATTATAATTAAGAAAGATGCAAATCATGGTAAGAAATATGGATAGATTTAATTTTCAAAAACAAAAATAAAAAAATAAAATGATTACCAAATCGGCCTAACATATCAAAATTGACATAATAGTATTGATTATTTCATTGTTGTCATTCCACTGGCTATACTAGCTAGCCAAAATTGATCAAATAATATTGTTTATGGGAAAACTGAATTCCTAAAATTTAGGGTAATTTTTATCTCAAACTTGACCAAGTGCTACAATTTTTTCTTACAAATTTAATGGGGGCACAACAAACACAACACCAAAACTATAAGGATATAAATTGATAAAAATTAATGAATTTAAAGATTCTCATATAATGCATAACTGTGCAACATTTAACCTGGTAAGAATTAAATAAAATCATTACCAAATTTTAAAGGTGAAAAATTATTCAAAATATCAGGATTATATATATACACTATATATATGTATGTGTGCACACATGTGTATGTATGTATACACACATGTATGTATGTCTAAGAAGTAAAATAAAAGGACAAATTATGCATGAGTTACAAGAACTCTCGACGCAGTAAAATATGTGTGAGGAGTTCTTTCATTAGTTGAAAATTGTCTTTTAAATATTTTTAATTTATAGTTTGTAATTTTTTTAAATTTGATCTGAATAACCTGTAAAACATAATTAACCAACTAAACAGATTCACATAATAAATAAAACAACGAAAACGAAGTCCATACTATAACAAATAAATAAAAAATTACAATATCCTAGAATAAAACAAAGGCGATACTAAATAAAAGAAATTTGTTTTCACAAATACATAGAAGAAATAAAATGAAAACAACGTCTAGAACACGTTTGGAACACGGCATCTTGAACAATCGTCCAACCTCATCACCGAACAGCATTCTACAATAAAACAAAAACATTGAAATGTCATCATTTTTAAACATACACAACACGATCAAACTTCATAAACAAAACATCCACAAACACGTTAGAACTTCATAAACATTCATAAACATACAAGAACTCCAAGTTTAACGACAAAACGAGTATAATCAAACTCTACCCACCCCCCACAACAAACATGAAACCTCCCGAACATCAAAAAACACACAAAAACACACAAATTTCATAAACAAGAACGAACACACATAAAATTCAAACTTTCTCCCCAAAATGGTTTAAACCAATCTCAACCCAACCCCACAACACATTAGAACTTCATAATCATTCATAAACACACAAAAACTCCAAGTTCAACGACAAAACGAGTATAATCAAACTCTACCCACCCCCCACGACAAACATGAAACCTCCCGAACATCAAAAAACACACAAAAACATCCACAATCCACAAAATTGAATAAATTATAACATCCATAATCTACAATTCACAATAATCCACCAAATTGCAGAAATTGTCACATCTATTAATGTAAATTAAGTAATCCATAACCTTAAGAATTAAAAGGAAAAAAAAAACTCAATCCACAATAACATCCACAATCCAAAAAAAAAAAACTGAATCCACAATAACATTCTAGAAATTAAAAACAATTGCTTAAATTAATATACAAAATAAGAGAAAATAAATGAAATGGATGTGTACAAACCTTGTCTAAAAGCTTGAAAATAAACAATAAAATCGCAAGCAATGAAGGGGGAAGGCGGAAGATTACCGGCGGGATGAAGAGGGGCGGCGACTGAAGAGAGGCGGCGACTGAAAGGGGCGGCGGCTGGACAGATCGTCGGGTTGAAGAGGTGGCCGGCTGAATGAGGGCGACGGGGGTTAGGGTTTTAATTTAGAGAAGAAGGGGGGAAATGAAGAAGAAGGGATTTGGTTTTTTACCAGATCCCATCTCCCGACGCCGCCCGACGGGCATCAGGAGAACCGTCGGGAGTTCCTCAAAACTCCTAACGGTTATTGGAACTCCTTACACCTATTTTACGGTATTGGGAGTTCCCAAGGAACTCCTGACGATGTTTTACTTCGTCGGGAGACACCCTGTCTCCCGATGAGGTCTCCCGACGAGCAATTTAGGCATCGGAGGAGCTCATTTTTCTTGTAGTGGAGTGTTCCTTTTTTTTCAATTTTATTTTCCGTTTTCTTTTTTGATTCTTCAGCTCATTTACTCTTTTCTTTATTTTTTTTTTCTCAAGAACCTAATGATTTATTCAACTCACCTTTCTTTACCGATATCTCAAGCTATCAGTGATAGCTTCTGTCATTGATATCAAGCTATCAATGATATAATGCTATCAGTGATACCTCTGTGATCTCAAGTATTTAATTTTTAAAGTGAAGAATTTATTTCATCCACTTTAACTATCCGAATATCTAATTGTAGCAAACGTATTCTCTCGCCAAGAAATTATTTCAACAAAAGTAACTATACTAAAAGACAAGCATTTTGGCATTACTAATAAAGAAAAGCTATCAATGATAGCATGTCTATTTTTAATGAACTCAACTTCGCGTCATGCCTATCTTTTATCTTGTGATGTTCGTCTCATGAAGTTACTTCACGAGAAATTAACTCGACTTCACGTCATTTCTATCTTTTGTCTCGTGAAGTAACTTCATGAGATGAACTTCATGATAAATGAACTCAACGAACTCAACTTCATATCATTTCTGTCTTTTGTCTCATGAAGTTACTTCACAAGAACTTCACGAGATGAACTTCCTGAGAAATGAACTCAACAAACTCAACTTCACGTCTTTTCTGTCTTTGGTCTCGTGAAGTTCGTCTCGTGAAGTAACTTTACAAGACGAACTTCACGAGACAAATTTAAATCCAAATCATCAATTTAGTCAGCAAGCCACATCAGCATTTAAATAAACTACTTGGACAGATCTGTTAATTTAAACAATTCTGTTAACGAAGAAGACCTTTTAAACCTATTATTGAAAACTTAAGGACTAAAATGGCTAATTTGAAACTTCAAGGACTAAACACACATATTCCAAAAGAATTGGGAACTAAAAAAGTATCTTTTCCTTAGATTCTATCACGGATAGCATGTCTATTTTTCTTGTGGAAAAAGGATGGTTGTCGAAATAGACTTCTCCTCAAAATGTGCTAGACTGTGATGTTCATTTTTGTCATTTTTTGACCTAAATCTATATTATAAAAACTCTATATTTGCAATTAGTTTTTTCTTGTTATATAAATTCTAATATTTATTATATAATTACTATCTATGCAAGCAATCATCTAAAGAAAGTTTTAGTAAATATAAAATACTGATAATTTTGGTTTGGAATCGCTGTACGTTTATGGACAGCGGGCCCAGTTTTCGATAATGGGCCTTAAAGTGACCCAACAAAATAGGCCTCTTATTAATTGATGGGACTTTAAATGTAGCAATATTTATGATAATGACCAATACAATGGCCGATATAGGATGTTTATTTTTTCCTTTGTTTTTATTTCTTTTTTCTTTTAAATTACGTGGGCCGATAAGATGTTAAGATTATAATATATGTCGAATATTTCTATCCATATTTTCACATTTTACGAATTCGTTTTAAAATGAAAGGTAAATCGATATTTTTATTATATTATTAAAAAATCCATGAAACATAAAAAAAATTACAAAAAGCCTAATACAAATAAAATATAAATAATAAACATTTCGACTGGTTTAAAAAAAATCATAAAATATTATTTAGCAATTTAATTTTTTTTTATAATATTTTCATAAATTTTCATCAAAATCGACATTTTATCAATATTTTCACTGAAATTTTCATACAGTTGAGACTTCGACATTTTCGTTGATATTGATATTTTAAACCTTGGTTAGGATAAAGGTTTAAGTGATAATAATTAATTCTTCTTTTCGGGAAATCTATATATTCCCCTTGTTTTTTAAAAAAGAAAAAAAGAAAGGGTGGTTAAAAAAAAAAGAGAGGAGGAAAAAGTTCAAAATCTCCATATAAATTATAACAGGTAATTTTTAATCTTTCAATTAGAACATTCAAAATGACTATTAAAAAAATGTTGTTTTTAAATATGGAAAAATGAACCAAAATATAGCAAAATTTTAAAACTATTAATAATAGATATTGATAGACATGGATAGATGCTGATACAAGTCTATCAATGTCTATCAGCATTTATCATTGATAGTTTTAAAATTTTGTTATATCTTATAAATATTTTAAACAGTTTTACCATTTGAAATAATTTTTCTTTTAAAAAATTATTATTATCGGGATTGATTTATTTGTTATATAATATTTACAATTGCTCACTCAAATACTCTGTTCAAATCAATTTACCCATGAATGACCACTTGGTCTCATCAGTAAATAAACTCAAGAACTAGTATAGATATTTAGATATTTTTCAAAATCATCGAATAAAAATTGAAAATTTAAACAACTAAGACTTTATTAAGATGGTAACAAGGAGAAGGGGAGCTGGGGATGCACTCCCATTTCCATTTTTTGGGGATTTTTCATCCTCATCCCCACCTTATTCCACGTTTTAGAGAGTCAGGATCGAAGTTTGGGAATCCCCACTCAGAGATCAGATCCCACAAAGAAATATTTTCAAATTCATATGATATGAAATATTTTTTAAAATTCAAAAATATTTTCAAATATTTTCAAATATTTTCAAACTAAAGAATGAAAGCCATATCTTTGATATAACATGCAAGACATGTGAAACCATTCAAATTTATATGCTTACAACTTTATAAAAGTAGTCAATTTGAGTATAATTCAATAGTAAATAACGTGTATTACCTCTTTTGAGGTCGAAGATTGTTCAAATTTCTATACCCATAATTTGTTGTAGGATAATTTACTAAAGGAAAACAAAACATTCTTAAAAAATTAAAAGAAAACATCTTAATTTACTGCTACCAAACCCTTGCTTTAAAATGCAAAATACACAAACTAAATAAAATGTGAACTAGACTTAATCTTATTTGAACTAGAATTAGAAACATTTTATCAGGAAATCAAATGTGAAAATCAAAATACACACAAAGTTTCAACTTTATGACAGAGAAGAAAAATAATCAAATTACAATTGTTGTTCAAAAAGCAAAGTCTTGAACCTCTAAAAGAAAGGAAAGTGCCATAACATACACATACTTTGCTTACAAAGACTAAAGTGCAGAGTTTGTATTAATTATATATATATATATATAAAAGTTCCAAGCATTGAAAAATGTTTTTTTTTTTGAAGGGGGGGGGGGGATTTAGAATAAGCAACAGAAGCAAAGAAAATCACTGCTTTTTTTTTTTTTTTCTAATTTTTTTCAAATTTTGAATGGAAGAATTTCCATCTTCTTGTTTCTCAAGGCAACCATCCTGGGAGGAAATTATTCATGCTTGGCCCAGCAGTGACCACTGTTATGGGATCTGGCTGATACCTGCAAAATTAATCAAATTTATTTTTCATTTATTCCTCCTTAATTTTCAATTTAACTTTTTTCTTGCCTTTTGTTTTGCAGTATATTTTTCAAACACAAACTACAAAAACTTAGACTTTCTCAAACACAAATTCAGACACAGATTGGTACAAACTTCAGACAAATCCACAATCAAACACATAGAGACTTTATAAACTTGAAGTTGTTTTGACACATTCTTTATTACACAAATTCAAACACATATGGCTAGAGTGTTGATATAATTTTAAATTTATCATAGCCCATCGGTTTAAGCTTTTGGGTTTATTGGTAATTTTTTTAAGAAAGATACAGTAAGTATGGATCAATAGGTGCACCAGAGAATTCCAACTAAATTTACAGTACTCTCTTAGCACCCTCATTATATCCTAGCTCCAATTTTATTCAAATAGTTCAAATAAGTACAGATGATGCTATCTCATAGCTCAAAAACAGAGATAATGAAAGAGTGGTTGGAGGATAACTACAGGGTTGATTAGTGATTTAACATGGTATCCAGTAGTAAGTCTTGAATTTGAACCCTGGAAAAATATTTTCCTCTCCAAATTATATTAAATTTCACATGTTGGGATTTCAATGAATTTTCGAGCCACTAGTGAGAGGGAGTATTAGAGTATTGATATAATATTAAATTTACCATAACTCACAAGTTCAAACTTTTGGTGATTTAATACATACTACACAAACTTAAACTTCTCTGACACAAGTCACATAAACTTAAGTTTTAGTCAGAAATCCATATACAAAACATAGACTATGTAAACCTAGATTACTACAAGGATAATCACTCTCCAGATATCTCTATATCTCAACAGTATGATATGATATTATCCATTTTGCACATAAGTCTCATGCCTTTGTTTCTAGTTTCACCCAAAATATCTCTTACCATTGTAGATCGTTTGATTGTATTTCAAACAAACAAAAAATGCAAAGTAACCTAGACACTTGTCAAACACAATTTTAAACACAAACTACACAAATTAAACCAAGTTTCATTAACAAATCCACAAACATAAGATACTTATATCATCAATGCAAGTACATACCAAAGGAATCTAGATTTTTCATAGACACACCAATTTAGAATTGAAAAGGGATCAAAGATTATGCAAAGAAAAGAAGAAGAATATTTACCCAATTTGTAAGGTGGGTTCACAATCTAGAGGATGGAAGAAGGCATCCCCAGAAGGCTGAGCTTGCTGTCTTCCATACATCATATCATCAGCACTTTGGTTCAATTGAAGAGCATTTACTTGATACCCTTCTACTAACTGCAATTCAAAAATTTCCACCAAATTTTCTTATAAGTTTTTATTTTATTTTATCAACTTCTCTTTAAGGCTTATATTTTTATACCCTTTGTTTCAGAGTCTTGTTTGCTTCGTTAAGAAGATGCTCCTGGAAGTTCAAACAAATAACACAAAATAACATTAAAATTACTCGTTATTTTGGTTTTTTTAAAAGAAGAAACCCAACTTTCATTAAGAAACAATGAAAGGATAAACAAAGACATACAAGAAGAAAAAAAGCACCTAATTGATAATTGCAAAAGCGCCCACGAGAGAGTATTAAACCTAATCGTTTTTCAAGGAATATGTTTCAAAACCGATTGACCCTTCTAAATTAAATAAAGTTTATGTTAATGAGTATTTATTGTAATATATAACATAATTGACATGTACTCCTTCTCCGACCTAAATATAAAATATTCTATTTCGCTCATACCTTGCGCTGAAGATCAGTGAGCTGATCTAACATGTACTGAGTCTGAAAAAGATTAGAAAGGATGAATGAGAAAATGGAATAAGGAATTGTAATGAAAGCTAGAATTTTGAAGTTGAAGAATATTTAATTTTACCCTTGTTGATCTGATCTGCTTGAGGGACATATCAAGTTGCCTTTCAAGAGATTCAAGTTCTTTGCTACTCAATGGGCCAAGGTCTTCTCCCAAAAGGTTCCTGCTTAATTCAATTACCAACATCAAGATCAACAAATTACGGCCTGTTTCAAACAATGGTTTAATTGTATAAAAATTTTAAGCATTTAAAAGTCATTTCAAATAGAAATCGGAGCATGATAAGGGTATTATGGATGTGTCAACCTAGTTGAGATATTCGAATACCTACTAATCCCTCAACCTCTAGTATTTAATTAAAAAAAAAAAAAAAGTTCCAAACAAGTTTTAAGCACATCTCGATTATTCTCATAAGGTGTCATAAGAGCGCTTCACTTTTCCAAGGTCAAGCAGTGCGTCGCGCTTTATTCATGAATTTTGGACTGTTTTTAATATATTTGTAAACTTTTAAGTTTATATTTATCGGATCTTGAAACTTCAAAATGTCTACGATGGATGTTTGAATTTTGAATTTTGTATTTAACAAGTCTGTATTGTTAACTTCGTAAGTTGGAGTTTATATGACACACATCAATTGAATTATTTAAGAAATATTTGATGGTTTGAGCTTGGATATGTTAAGACGTTTGGTAGTATAAACATCAAATAATTAGTAGAGGTGTAACAAGAACTATACATTAGATACACAATTTAGTTTATAGACTATTGACAATATTTTTCAAGTACAAACAGACATATCGCTAAATAAACACAACTTTAAAAGTTGAAATGCAAATCCTATTATTCATAATATTATATACAATTCACATCAACATTTTTCCACATTGCAATAAATAAAAAACAGACCCTTCATGTGTTCTTTGAGGATTATTGTTTCATATTTGACCTTAATTTTTCTTTTTCTTTTTTTACTTTAAGAAAACCTTATGATTATTTATTTTATTTTATAAAGAAAACAAAGAATTCAAACAGGATTGGACTCTCTCTACTTAGGGCTTTCTTTTGTGATGAAGGAAACAACCACTTATTTAGCAACAAAGCTAAATCTTTTGACCACTTCATTGATTTGGTTCTTTTTACAACTTTAGTTGACGTAAACGTACAAACTCTTCTAAAAGATTATGATTTCACTGTTAAATCACGGTTAAACTAAAAAATTTAAGTTGATTGGTTATTTAACATTATATTAACCTCTCACTTATAAATTTAAAAAATTGTAGAATGCTTAACAAATGAAAGAAGAGTATTAGCTGAAAACAAAGCAATGGTATACAATATATTTGAATAAAATATATTTTATTATGATATTATGTTAAATTGTTACTAAATTCAAGAGCATAAATGGATGGATTACAGTGAATTTAATCTTATATCAATACGAAATTTTGTTAAAATTCTTATATCAACAAGTGAAATTTTGTTTCTTCCTAAACCGTTTATATTCCAAATTTGAGCGTAAGGTTCAATAATTGGACTTAATTTTATTTGATATTAAAAGAAACTCATCAATATTATAATATTCTTATAGTTAAGTAGTTTTATAATAATTTGAAAGTATAACTAAAAATGGAAAGTAAAATGTTGGGGTAATTACCTTTGGGATCGTTGGAGAGCTTCATAGCGAGCTTTAAGCTTCAAATACTCCTGCTGGCTACTCAGTTCCTATATTTAACCCCTTTTTATCTTTAATTTTTTTTAAAAAAATTTAATTAAAATTATGAAAACGATCATAGAGAAATTTCAGATTTATAAATTTACATAGAATTTTAGTAATTCCAATTAATTAGTAAACTAACTTCACTTTTAAAAATAGAAATTAAAAATAAAATCATTTAATGTAAAAGTATAACTAAAAAATAAGAGTGATTACCAAGGCCTCTCTTGTGGAAACATTAGGCTCTGGGGCTCCATAGTTGCATTTCTGGTATCTCTCTAATGTTTTGAGCATGCTGGATTTTACACATAATAATAACACAAAAAAGTAATTTCCTTAATATTAATTTCCTCAACTATGTATTTATAAAAAGATAATGGAATTAATTAAATTTTTAGATTTCAATTGGTTGCTAATATCGAAGAGAATTTGAAACTTTCATATTGTCGTTGATAAAATCTGAAATAACTATATAAACCTAAGGTATTTTCTGAAATCTATTATTTATAAGAACAAATAAATTAACCATAATTAAGTCATATTTGAAAGACAATTGTGAGATATTAAAAATTCAATATTACTTCATTCAAGGTTTAAAAAAATCCTGTAATTAATAAAAAAAAATTCTTGAAATAAGCATAATAACTTTTTTTTAAAAAAAAATTGTTTTAATGTAGCACAATAATTTAACAATTATACTGTCATTTGTTTGTGTATTTAAAAATATTTCTAAATTCCTAGACAAATTTTGAACAACAAAGACATTTAAGTTTATAAATCCATTTTAGGTATCTGACATATGGCCAATATTCTACTCGTTTTTCCCGAAATAGATATGTATGAACAGTAAAGAAGCAGAATTTTCAAGAACTTGAATAAAAAAAAACAATAATTTTTAAAGCCTAAAAGATTTAAAAGACAAATCCTTACGAAAAAGAGTAATAATTAAATATCATTTCTGATTTTTTTTCCCTTCAGTTCACAATGACAATTGACACAAAGCTTAAAAAATAACTAAATAAATAAACAACTTTATTTTGTTAAGCTACGACTCTTAATTCTAGGGAAAAAAAAAAACAAAAATCCTTCATATTTAAGCAAAAAAAACAAAAGTAAACAAATATAATTTTTAGAAACAGAATAATTTTAAACAGAAATTATTATGAAACGAAGTGATAATTCGATCTGGTTTCTGATTTCTTTCTTTTTTTAGTCCTAATACAATTGGAGTTCTAAAAAAACAAAAGTGAGATTAAAAAAAAGTGATAAACCAACTGGACTCTGGTAAGCACGACTCGATCTTAATTTTTTTTTAAAAAAAGGATAATTAAAAAAAAAAAAAAAACCTTCAATATTTAGACACAAAAATAGTGAAGAAAAAAACAAAGGAAAGAAATGCTCATTTTTACATTAAAAAGTTGTTCCCGTTTCTAATCAATAAATCCAAAAAGATTTTAAAATTTCTAAACAAATTTCAAAAAACAAAGACAGTCAATTATGTAAATCCATTTTTGGTTTCTGACATATTCCCAAGTTTCTAATTTTTATCCAAAAAAAAACAGTAATAATCAAAATTTTCAAGCGCAGAAAAAAATTTAAAAGTGACAAATCCTCACGAAACCCAGTCATAAATAAACCCCATTTCTTAGTTTAAAAAAAAAACAGTTCTGATCTTCTTTTTTCTGTTCACAAATACAATGGTAAGTAAAAACAAAAAATTAATATTTTTTTAATTGTGGGGATGGAGATCTATCCTTCGAAAGAAAGAACCCAAATTTTTTATTTAAAAAAAAAAAACCCTAAACTAGTGATGGAAAGAAAGGAAAAAAAAAAAACGAAGAAGAAGAAGAACCCTAATTTGAGAAATGAAAATGGCAAAAAAGAAAAAAGAAAACTGTCACCTTCAGGTTGAAATTGATCCATCCATCCACCATTATCTGCCCTAATCTCCAAAACCCTAATTTCCAAAATTCCCATTACAAAGAAAAGGAAGAAAAGAGTAAAGAAGAAGAAGAAGAAGAAGAAGAAGAAGAAAAAAAAAGAAAAGGCAAAATGCAAAATCCGAAATTCTGAAACCCCAAAATGCAAAATCCCTCCTTTTTCTCTCTTTCTTTCTTTATTTCTTTATATTTGTTAGCATAGAAAAGGGAAATAAAAAAAGCATAGAAATCCTAAAAAGAAAGTATCACAAAAATGGGATTAAAATTAAAAGGAAAAAAAATCAATACAACAGTTGTAGCAGATCTGAGAAAAATGGTAAAAAAAAAAAAAAAAAGAATTAACCTTGAACTACTGCAAAACTCGTAGAGTTTTCCTCTATTAGAGAAGATGATGAGAGCAACTTCAGCATCGCAAAGAACGGAAAGCTCATAAGCTTTCTTCAAAAGACCATTTCTTCGTTTTGCGAAGGTCACTTGTCGATTGATCTTGTTCTCTATTCTCTTCAGTTCTACTCTCCCTCTTCCCATTTTTCTTTTTTTTTTTCTTCTATTAACAAAAAAATAATAATAACAATAATAATAATAATAAAATTTATTTTTAACCAATTTTTGCTTCTTTCTTTCCTCTTTTTGTTTCACTTCTCTCTATCCTTTGCTAACCTATGTGCGTCACCATTTATATTCTTCACATATTTCACCAATACCATCAACCTCTTTCCACACACCCTTCCTGTAAGTTTTACTCTGCGGCCGGCTCTACACCTCCTTCTCGTGGAATTGGTAGGGTCATCTGATGTGATGTCAAATGTACCCCCATCACATTTTTTCAATTACATTATTATTCCCCTTGGTAAAAGTATTATTGTCTACCATTTTCATCCATATTTCTATATGTTCATCGGTTTCGCATTGACAATTTTATTATATTGTTAAGCCATGTTTATTATATTGTTCCATAATAGTAATAAACTGTGGACTAGGAAACACAGATATTTCTAATTGTGTAGAGAATTGATATCAGATACAGATACGTAACAGATATGTTTCTGATACGTAATTTGAAGTATCTGATTTTTTTTTTTATTATTATTTTTAATTTTCAAATATGCGTATCTACTTCCAGATACGTGAAGGAATACGCGGATCAATTTCAACCCATTTTATTTTAGTGCATGTTTAGTAGTGATTTTAAAATCATCAAAAATCACTTTTTTCATTTTTAAAATAACTTGAAAACACAATTTTAATTACTCAAAATTAATTTAATTTTCAATTTTACACTTTTAAATGTAATTTTCATATTATCAAAATTAGTTTTGAAGACTTAAACATGTTTCACGGTGATTTTGAAAATGAAAAGTGATTTCAACCATTTTAAAATTACTTCCAAACATAAAAGTCTACTTAAATTGAGCAACTCAAAACAAAATAAATTAAAAATGATAAAACATAATTTTTTTTAAAAAAAACCTGAAACGTAATTAAATCTTCATTCTTCCATTCTCTCTCATTATTTAAACCATCATTCACACCTCCTTCATCCTCAACTTCATTATTCAATCTTCATCTTCTACTTTTTTCCTATCGTCTACTCTAGTCACTCAACAATCACTCGACGTTACTAGATTTTTTTTTTTTAAGTTTTCACTCTTTTCTTGAATCTATTATAATCTAACTATTAGACATTATATATATAATACTTATCTTCAACGTATCCGTATCTTAGTTTTTTAAAAATTAATGTATCGCAATATCATATCGTATTCGTATCATGTATCCATATCTGTATCTGAGTTTCTTAGACTGTGGAGCCTATTTTCAAATCTACAATCAAAATGTATAAATTATGTGGGAATCAATATTTTTATTATTGATCAATCAATGGAATCACATTGCAATTACATCAATTTTGATTATAGATTGGTAAATGCGACAATATCTTGTTTAAATAATGAAGTATGTTTATTTGTTAATATCATTTTGGTTTCCTTTTAATAATTTTTAAATTTCCACCAATATGGAAAGTTGTGTGATTTCGACATTTTAAATATTGAATTTAACTTGTAGTTTAAAAAATCTGTTTTTTTTTTTAATAACCTCTTCAAAAAGTGACTATTTGACCAAAAAAAAAAATTATAATTTGATGAAATATATAAGCTCATTTGATTTTTTTAAACAAACATACTTATAATTGATTTTTTTAAAAAAAAATATATACTTATTATTTTAAATACTACTTCATCTCTAAGATTTTTTTTTGTTGGTTTTTTTTAATAATGTTGTTATCCACTTTCTATCAATGTTATTCAAGTGAAAAAAAACCCCAACCTATTCATTAGTAAAAATCCAAACTATCTATCCAAAAAATAATATTAGACCATTTTAATAGTAAAAAACAATATGCACCTCATGTTAGAATTTTCTACATAAAATGTTAATGCATCGTTAAGTCATTATTTTATTAATATATTTAAATACAAAAACATATTACTCTATACTAATTACCACAAAATTATCCTTATCCATCAACGATAATTGTTCTGGCTTGTATTGGAATAGGGTTGAAGAAAAAAGAATAGGGTTTTTAACTTTAGAGG
This sequence comes from Benincasa hispida, assembly GCF_009727055.1. Taxonomy (NCBI): domain Eukaryota; kingdom Viridiplantae; phylum Streptophyta; class Magnoliopsida; order Cucurbitales; family Cucurbitaceae; genus Benincasa; species Benincasa hispida. Next base: position 77,156,734 of record NC_052360.1, on the reverse strand, counting down.
GTAGTGGGAATTATTCTGTGAGGGTGGGTGTAACGGAAGTTGCCGTGGGATTGGAGGAGTGATGTGATGTGATGGGGAGATTTGATTGGACGGTGGTGATTGGAGATGAGGGTTACGATAGGAGAGAGAGAGGGAAAATGAATGAAAGGCGACGCGTGTCGAGCTGTGAAGTGGGTGTAGGCTGATGTCCATCTGACTATACCCGAACCTCGGTTAATCATGTGACCTAACCTTAAGAAGATGAAAAAGAATTTAAAAAAAAAAAAACTAATGTATTTCAAATTTACCAAAGTACCCCCTCCTCTAGACTTGTCCCAAAATACCTTCAAAGTCAAATACCAGATTAAACGGTATTTGCACCTCCCTTTACCAATCATTGATGCAAATTTTCCAATTTGCAATGTAATATTTGTTCTAGATTAAAAATTTTGGTATTATAAAAAATTTGTGGTGATTGGAACTTAAATAATTAACATAAATTTAATTTAGATTATATCATTGCAAAAATATATAGATTAGATGTATAATTATGTATTATTAAATTACAGACTGACTTAAAAACTTAAATAAGTTGATATTGTATATGCTTTAATAATTCTTTTCATTAATTTTCTTAATGATAAATTAGTAAAAAATCGAATGTAGTTTGTATGTTTAATATTTATATATTTGTAATCATTGTGCTATATCATTATAGTTTTAGCTATTATGTTTTAACCTAATAAGTTTTAATTTAGTCGTTATGAATTTTAACTATTTCATCGATATCTTTTAACTTATTAAATTTACTGAAAATTTTTGCCATGGATGAAGGATAAAAGGAAGTTTAATAAGGAAGTTTAATGAGACAAGTTATTTGGTCTTTGAATTTTCAAATTACAAATTTAACCTTTTATCAATTAGGCACCAAGCGAGAATTGCTTTCGATTTCTTTCTCTGTCTCTTTGTTTTTTAAACAATATAGGGGGTGGGAGAGAATTAAACCTTTGACCTCAAGGTCAATATAATACAAACTTTATGTCAGTTGAATTATGATCATATGTTGGCTTCTTTCTTGGTTGTTAATCAAAACAATATTTCAAATTCAAACAAAAAAATATTACTTTTTTATGCCAATGTAATCTATCAACCCCTGGCACATCAAAATAAAATAATCTATAGTGGAGCACTCATTTTTTTACTATCAACTGATAAATCGTTGCCAACATGAATATAACTCAACTTTTCGAAAGCATGTACTCTCGTCCAAGATGGCAGATGTTCGAATCTTCATCTCCACATGTTATTGAACTATAAAAAAACAACAACAAATACATCATCACGATAGATTATTCCCGTTCGTTACCTTTCACTAACAAGAAAAATGAGATTACCAAACTAGATTACCATGTGAAATTGATACTTTAAGTGAGACATCAAATGGGGTGAATTTAAGGACACTTGACAACCTTAACAAGAGCAAACTTTGTCAAATTTGTTGAACTTAAGACCAACATTCTTCTCCAAATACAAGATATGTTCTTCCTTCCCCTTTTCACTTTGGAAACTTTGTATGCTTTAAAATGGAGAAACTAATTAGTTGAGTCACCACCCTTCCAAATTTGATGAACTAAAGTTTTACAAAAATGTGTTAAATTACTTTAGTACCAAGAATTTAGGGTTTTGGGATGGATTTGATTATGGAACTAAATTAAATAAAACAGCCTTTTAAAATCACACATTTGCACTTATAATCAATGTGGTTGGACTTTGACAATTAAAGTAAAATTTTCATCGTTGATAGGGGAGTTGAATTTTAAGAATCTATTTGAAAATCATTGCATTAAAAATAAACTATACTTTTAAAACCTTAGGCATACATTTTTCTTTAAAAGTAACATAATTTAAAAACTTTTTTTATTTCAACATTTCTTAAAAATCTTTATAAATATTATTAAAAGGTAAATTGCAAAGCAAACATATATATCACAAAATTAAAATGAAACAATTAATAAATTTTTTAAAAAATTACTTTTTTAATCCCAAGTTTGGATGAATATGTGCGTTTGGTCTTAAATTTTCAAAATGCAGCTTTTCAATCCTCAAATTTGTAATAATAACATTTGGTCTACAAATTTTTAAAATGTATATTTTTAGTCTTCAGTTTTTAAGAATAGGTTTAAAAAGTTCTTGAAATAATTGTTTTTATTATTTTAAACAATTATATGATAGTTTAAATTAAAAAGATAATTTAAAATTTATTTAGAAAAGGATATAATTTTTTTAAATTATTTTTTAATCTATAATAATTTATTACATAAACCTACTTCTTAAAAGCTCGGGACTAAATTGAAAACTTACATAGAAACTAAACACATGTATTCTAAAAAAATTGGAGATTGAAAAGAGATGCATGTTGAAAACTCAAGGGTCAAACACATTCTTTTCTAAAATTTGGGGATTAAAAGGTAATTTTTTTTATTTTTTTAGAATATAAAATTTTTTAGTACATAAAAAAAATAAAAATAAATAAAAGCACACGATGATAGCGTAATATTCATTACATTAGCCTTCAATTAATGTTTAGATGAGCTTTGAAAAAAAGTAACCAACATTAAATATTTTCATGTTTTTTCCTTATAGCTATAATATATGTTCAGGTTAAACCTACATACGAAACTCTAACTAATCTATTGTGCATATGTTCTAAAAAAATCTTACTTTCTTCTAGTATTTATAACAAACCAAAACATGTAATTAATAGTTATTAAAATATCTTAAATCTCGAATTAGAAGTTAAAAAAGTATCACCTTAATTAAGTACTCATGTAAAATTCGTTTAAATGTTCTCATAATATTTAGTTGTTGGTTGGACTACACCTATCTTTGTGCAGCTCATCCATGCTTAATTAAAATTTCTCACTTAACAAGTAATATTATTTTTGTTTTTGTTTTAAAAAAATCAATTGTTATTTTTCTGTTGTGTGATAAATGAGGCTACATAAAAATAAATGCAGTCTAGGTTACACAAAATAATTACCCACTTTAAAATCGTATTAGACCGCACAAGCTTTGAATTTTTTTGTATAATTTGTGTTTGTGCCAAGCTATATAACTCTTATCATTTACAAAACTGATAAATATACCATTTTTACGGTTTTTTTTTTTTTATCAAGGGGATTGGGTTCCCCGCAGGGAATTCTTTCCTGTTAGTTTTTTTTTTTGAAAAAAATCAATTAATTTAAATCATTAATATGGACAAATTTTAATTAAATAAGGAAATCTATCACTAAATTGCTTATTATAGTTAGTTTTACATGACAAGATAAATTACTCAAATTTTGGCCTAAAAGAACTATTCAAGTTTTTAGTAGAAAGAAATAAATATAAATTAAATTATGCACATATATAATCTAAATGTAAATACTCAATTTAAATATATTCATTATCCTGACGAATAAACAATCAAATATGAAATTTAAATGTAATGTTTATATAATAATAATGATAAAATAATATTAAAGAATTATACTAAATAAATAAATAGAGGTTAATTGGGGTGGGGGGTGAGGACGAGGAATGCATTCCTCATCCCTGTCCCCGTTTAGTTCACTGAGAATTTTTTTCTTCCACTTCCTCCTCCATTCCTCGCCTAATCAGGGAATCCCGGTCCTATTCGAGGCGAGCCCTGTCCTCGTGGAAAAATTGGACATCTTTAATAACTATATTACTAACACACTAACATCAACAACTAACCTTGAATTCTCCTTCATCATCTCAACTATGTCATTATGCCACTTCCTCCTATTTAGGAGACACTACCCTAAATAAAAGTCAACTATTTTTAATGATAAGAAGAAAAAAAAAACTATTTTTAACTATTTGCCAATTAAGTTACTCTATTTTTTAACACGAGATAGATAGTACTAATTTTATGCTAATTGAGCTCCATGTTGATTTTGACACTGTTTTTTATGCTTTTGAGGTAATACTTTTAAGTAAAATAATATATTGTTTAATTAACAATTTCATTAAAAGGTATTTCTAAGAACTTATTAGCAAATTTTATATACACTAGAATTTTTTTCTTTCAAGTGTTAAAAATATTTAGGGAACATTTGGGACAATGAATTGATTATTATAGTCTTCGATTATTATAATTGAGTTATAATAGTTTGCATTTATGATGTAGATTATTTAAGTTTGAGTTATAATAATATGTATTTAAGGTGTAAATCATTTTAGCTAGTTTGAGAATGAAAGCCTATTCTATACCAGCTTCTTCTATAGATGAGATAACTGGAGCAATCATTTTAGCTAGTTTGAGAATGAAATAGTAAATACTTTAGCAAATAATAAAAAAATGATGAATGTAAAATAATAAAAACTGTAGCAAATAGTAAATACTTTAACAAATAGAGATTTTGAAATAATGTTTACGGTAATTAATTGGGGACTACAAAATAATATTTACTATACGAAGTAGTAATTACTATAATCATAGGATAGTTTTTAAACCAAACGATGTCTTAAAAGTCTTAAATACAAATATCATTGGTACATTAATTGAGACTAAGTCTTAAGTTAGAGTAAGTTAATAAATATTGAAAATCACAGCATCCTAAAATCCTTCTAGAAACATAGGTGAGTTTTATCATCAGTTGTGGAACACTACAAGAACTATCCATCGAACCATGACCCACGCGTAAACGGAAAATCAAAACTAAACTAAACCAACACAAAAGAAACAAACCCAAAAAATAGTAATTAAAGAACACGTGAAGTGAAAAATAATTTTGTTTTTATTATCCCAACTTTAAAAAAATGTGTAGTGTCAAGGATTATAATTGTTTTTATTAATGTTATTTTTTTTACTTATTTTTAAAGGGCATTATCATAATTTTATTTATTTTAATCTATACTAACATAAATAGCATATAGAATTTGAAAAAAAGAGTTTAATTAATTAATTATTTATTTATTTTATACCTTGGAGGTTGAAGAGAAGTTAAGTTTCCAAGTTTGACTTTTATGTAAGTAGTTTGCAACATCAATCCATCTTTGGAAGTGATTTTGAAATTGTTAAAATCAATTTTTCATTTTTAAAATTATTATGAAAATTTACAAAGTTACTATAACATGAGAATTATATCAAAAAGTCTAAACTTAAATATTAAATTAATCTTGAGTGATTACAGACGTATTTTGAAGTAATTTTAAATATAAATAATTTATTTTAATAATTCTAAAATCACTCCCAGATATATATGAAGTGGACACTAAAATCACAATTCCACGAGTGATATTGTCGAGCTAATTAATGCATTGATTTCATAAATTGTCATATCATATATAATTAATTATATAAACATAACCAATCAAAATCAACTTTTATACTTATTTTATATGAGATTTTCAAAAATAGAAAAATAAGAAAAACTATTTACAAAAAATAGTAAAATTTTAATCTTCTTTAATAGAGGTTGATTTTTTTTTTTTTTTAACTATTTCTGTAAATAATTTGACATTTTTTCTATCCATAAAAATTTCCCAAATCTTATTTTACTCTCTAAATAAAATTTTAAATAAACTATTCAACGTGTGTTTTATGATTGATGGAATGAGTACGCAAGCAAAATGTCAAAATAAACAAATATGTGAAATCAATGGTAATAGTGGGTCAAGTGCTAGAGATCAAAATGAATTTATACGAATGTTAAATGTTAATATATCAAAATCTAAAATATTTTTGTGAAGGCATACAAAATTATTTAAAAAATTATTGAAACTTTAAAGATTTTTGGGAATAATACCTTTTTGGATGCTAAGTTTTGGTTCTAGTTTCTATTTAGTTCCTCAATTTTAAAATGTTACACATTTGTCCTTAAGATTTGAATTTTGTTTCAATTAAGTTCTTAAGTTTCAAAAGTTTACAATTTTATCCTTAAGATTTGAGTTTTGTTTCAGTTTGGTCTCTAGATTTCAAGATTTTACATTTTTAATCTCAATTTTTTTATTAATGTCAGTTTCTATTAATTAATTAAAAATAATTATGAAGTGAAATTATTAAATTAATTTTAAAATTGATAAAAATAATGAAACTTAATTAATTATAATTATTTTAACGATTTTTAATTTATTAACATAAATTAACCCTAAAGATGAAAAGTAAATATTTAACGAAAAATCAAGGTTAAAAGTGTAAATCTTGAAACATAGAAACCAAATTGAAGCAAAACTCAAATGTCAAAGGTAAAATTATAACATTTTGAAACTTAAGGACTCAATTGAAATCAAACTCAAAACTTAAGACTAAATGTATAACATTTTGAATTCTAGGGACTAAATAGAAACTAGATCCAAAATTTAAAGAGAGAAATATATTTTTCTCGAGACTTGTTAGTCTCAAACTTAAAAATTTAGAGATAACTTGCAATTTTATAGGAATAATTTGGAAAGGAAGTTTTTGCAGCTTATAATAAATCTCTTAACTAGAAACAATTAGAATTAAATTAAAGTTGGAAGCTAATATCATTTAAAGCTAGCTAGCTAACCACCATGCCAAATAACTTAAGGAGGTGGGGATTTTGGATTGAAAGTAGCTCTAAAATCTAAATCCCAACTACAATTTATTTCTAGATTTTGGGGATAAATCTAAATCTCTCAACTAAAATTCAATGCCATCATTAAGCCATTTGGTCCAAAGGCTCCAATTTAGGCATTTTTTTTTCTCTCTTAAAGAGATTAATAGGGTTGCTTGTAGGGTTAACACATGAGGAAAATATTAATGTCTTTTGATTGTTTTAAGTAAGGATATATTGGGACCTTATAGTACTTCAATTCTAATTTAGCCCCCTAGGTGAAATTTGGTAGTTACAATTAAATCTTCTTGATTTGTACAAAATTTCAACTTCCATTCAAGAAAGTTTAAATCTACACTAATTATTGAGTCACTTTATTATTATTTTTTTGGTACTTTTTTCATATGTAATTCTTATGAACAATTTTCTTGGACCAAGTTTTCTTTGAAAAATGGGGTTCAATGTTTTGTTTTCCCTTGGTTTCAATTTACTTTATTGAACCCATTTCAAAATGCCCTTTTTTTAGTGATAGACTAATTGATAGTATGCAATTTATAAAGGTTAGGGATTTGTTTGGCCAATTGTTTCTGAAACAATTTTCTATTTTAAATTGTGTGCGCGTGCATGTGTAATGGTATAAGTTGCACCTCTATTATACAATTATTTTTTAACAGACATCTCATATCTTGAATATTATGAAGGGGATTAATGGACACCTAAACTCAAAGAGTCAACTTTTCATACATGGATTGTGTCCATATATGAATAGATGCACCGATTCAATATATAACAACTTACACCCAAAAGTCGTGTCTTGTTGACACAAAATTTGTACCTCTATTGTCCTAAACATCTAACTCGAAAAGTCATATCCTATAAATTGAAGGGTAAAATAGACATTTACTGAAAATTTATGGGCAGAAGAGAAGAAAGCAAAGCTTCTTCTCTATAACCTCATTTGTATATACGAAAGATTATTTTGTATATAATTTGGTTAAAAATTTAAAGACATTTTAAAAGTAGATTATAATACAAAGAAAAGTATATATCACCAAACAAACATGATTTTCTAATTAATAACATAAAACAAAAGAAAAACACAAATTAAATCTCCTGATCAGACTGATTTTTTTTTTTTTTTTTGAGCACAATAATAAATAAATATACGGTAGAAAGAAATGAACCTCCGACTTTAAAAAAATAAATACATGCTGATTATTGTTGAGTTATGTTCATAGTAGCTAACATACTTTTAACTAAAAACCCATTAAAATGATGTAATGAAAGATGATGGAAGGCCTAGAAATGATGTAAATGAGAGGAAATTAGATGAAAAGAAGAGGTTGTGTCATGAAAAGTTGTCTCATTTGAAATGCATTAGAATTTAGGTTTTTGGAAGCATAGGGTTTGGGGGGACCAATAAATAACACATCAAGTGCAGGTGAGAAGGCAGATGGTGTGAGTGAAAGCAATGTCTTTTAAAACACACACTGTGTGGTGGTCCAAACTCATAGTACTTTGGCAGCTGCACCTATGAATATGGTGAGATGTAGTGCCCAACCCCTCCACTTCATTTACAAATGGTTCAATTATATATATACATACATATATATATATATATATCTTTGTACTTTCTTAGATTTGTGTTATGATTGATATATGTCTTTTACCATATTACTCTTTTTTTTTTTTACTTTCAACTTTGAGTTGAGTAAGTTTCTAAACTTTAAAACGTTTTCGAGAAATCCTTTTAATTTATCATTTTCTATTTTGATAGACGTTAAAATATAAATTTTATGTCTAGTAAATCTATAGAGTTTAAAAATTAAAGATCACATGAATCAGAGACCTACTTAATACATAATTGAAAGTCTTTACACTTGTGATTTTTTAAAATGATAAATACGTTAGATACCTATTAGATAAAATTTGAAGGTTTAAAAACATAGCTACACTAAACACAAACTTAAAAGTTCAGACTTTTTTTTTTCTTCTTTTCAAAATATGTGGGATGAGACAATCGAACCTCAGGCATTAAAGTTGATAGTATAAAATTACATCATGTCAATTAACAAAGGTTTAAAGATCTTTTATATACTTCATATAGTTTCTATACTTTGATAAAATCTTATAAATAGTCTTTGTCACTAGTGAATGGTATTTATTTAGGTAAATTATGAGTCTGGTGGATAAAATTGTCAAGTTATATGTAATAGGTTCTTAAACTAAAAAAAAAAATGTTAAGTAGATCCGTGAGTGGCTAATTTTGGATCTAGCATGTTCTTGAACTATCAAAGTTGTCTTGTTGATTAAGAGCTTATTTGCACATAACATTGAAAAAATTTAATGACTTATTAGATTTAAAATTGAAATATAAAGACTTACCTTTTCTAAATTTTAATTGCCTATATATGAGACACCATCGAAGACTTATGAATCTGTTGGACATTTTTTCAAAGTTAAAGAATCTAAGAGGCAATTTAGAGAATTTATGGACCAAATCTGTAATTCTAACCTATTAGTCATTTTGATGTGAACTTTGACCTAAACTCATTTGTTGTTTGTACCATATTTACCAAATTGGATTCATTCACTAATGAGAAAAAAAAATAGGGTTAAATTATGGGGTCAATTATCAAAGTACATCTCAATTTTTATAAAGTTTTATTTTGGCTTACAATCAAAACAATTTTGGAATGCCTTTGCGATAAATTCATAGATGAAAAAGTTAGTATCTATATATGTGAATAAATTTGAACACACATATGAAAAAGATAAGTAAATAATGACATATGGCGCATTTGTAAACTATACATGTTATCGTCTTCCTCCTTCATCAACTCCACGCCTCCAATTTGTTATTATTTTGTTTATGTTTTTTTTCCCGTTAACTCTAGTCCCACAAGTTACTTCTATATGTGTTGAGATTTATTCACTTAAGTAATACATAAACGAACACAAACTTATTCTTCTATGAATTTAACGAAACTTTTTCTTATATTGAATTTAACAACAAAAGTTTTCTAGAGTTGTTTTGAAAAAAAAAATTAAAACATCAAAAATTAAATGAAACTTTTTAAAGTTTAAAGATAAAATTAAAAGCAACCTATATATATATAGTTCATAAATATTTTTAATATTAAAAAAAAAAACTATCGATAAAGATTTATGGTATAAGAAATGAAATAGAAACTTTGATAAGCTCAAAGATAAAACTAACCTAAAGAGAGAAAAATACATTGACAAAACAACTAATTTAACCCATGTAAGTTTGGTATGAACTAAGAATTCGAAAAAACAAATTGTTTGGAGAAAACCAACGCTATATATATATAGTTCATAATATTAATAGTATTAGTCTAACTTAATGGAGAGGTTTTAAAATTTAAGAATTAAATAGATATACTATGCTAAAAAATATCTAATTTTTTTTTTAAAAAATTATTTTAAATAATAGAAGTGTTAAAAATATTTATAAGATATAACAAAATTTTAGAACCATCAATGATAGAAGTCTATCCGGATAGATTTGAGGGTCTATCAACGATAGAAGTCTATCGTTGATAGACTTGAGGGTCTATCAATGATAGAAGTCTATCCGTGTGATAGACAGTAATAGAAGTTTATCAGTGTCTATCATTGATAGTTTTAAAATTTTGCTATATTTTATAAATATTTTTTTTTTCATTTTTTTATATTTAAAAATAGTTTTTTTTTTTTTTTTTTTTTTTTGAAAATTCGAACAAGGGGTTGGGAGGATTTTAATCTACAACTCTCGAATGAAAATATTAAAACTTTGACCAATAATGTGGACGAGAATTCAAACTTTTAACTACCATTATAATTTCTTTTTGTTAACATGGTGCAATAACACACAACAGATAGAATTTCTCTAAATAACTTTAAGAATTGGCCAATGAAGTCTATTATTATATAGTTTGGTCGAAACTTTTTTTCTCCTATAATACTTAACTTGGGTGCCTAGTCTAGGAACTAAACTATTTGGATATAAATATTATAAATTTATACTTTGTCATTGCCTACTTGCATCTTCCCTTTGTTTTAATTTATTGGATTAAATTTAGGTTTAAATCTTTTAATTTAGGTCCGTTTGGTAACTATTTTGTTTTTAAATACAATAGTTGAATTCTTAGCCAAATTTCAAAAATAAAAACAATTTTTTGAAAGCTACTTTTTTTAGTTCTCAAAATTGGTTCGATTTTTTTTAAACTACTGGTGAAAAGTAGATAATAAAAGAAGAAATTTGAAGGTGGAAGTAAAGTCTATAAACTTAATTTTCATAAACGAAAACAACATAAATAAAATAGATACCAAATGAGACCATAGTCTTTCGCTTTCAAGTTTATTCTATTTTAGTCTTTATATTTTTTAAATATCTATATTAATCCTTCACTTTCAAATTTCTTCCATTGATCTTCAAACTTTTAAAATATTGATTTTAAACTTTTAAATTTGTTCAATTCTACACCTCGAGCTTTACTCCAACTCTCCTTTATACTAATTTCTCGTTATCTATAAAATGGTTTGGGATATGATGGGAGTGTTATAAATGTGTCAACCTTGTTGAAATATTTTATTGCATCTACTAATCTCTCAAATCTCTAGTATCCTTCCCAAAGAAAAAAAAAAACTTTCAAAACACAACCACATTTAATTATTTGGGCTTTGACAAATCAAATGACATAATTTTGAACATGCAGTGTACTATATATGTTAATAAGAGTGTGATTTCAAGCTACCTAGACTAGAAATAAACCCCAGACAAGTAAAATAGATATGACAAAAATTTAGGGGTTGTTTGGAATACTGAATTCTAAAGTATAGAGTTAATATGTTGGAGTTAAGAAATCTCTATTTAGGGTACATAATTGTTTAAGTTGGAGTTAGAAAACATTAGAGCGAATGAGAGAGAGAGGACAATATGGACTTCATCGGTATATGTGAAAATTTTAATAATTAACAATGTAAAAGTTGGTAAAATTAAAGTTATTTAATATCAATTTATGAAATCGATGGATTAAACAACGAACCAACATGAACACCTTTGAAAGTTTAAGAATGAATTAAGTTGATCAAACTTAAGAATTTAGGGGCCATCATAAGGTTCAAAACCATTATATTAATTTATTATCCATAAATCAGGGTATATTTAGTAACTTTTTGTTTCTATTTTCTCTTTTTATTTTCTAATTTTTTTTGGTTTCTTTATATTAAGATAAATATAAAAAAAAATTAGCAAAAAATAAAAACATATATATATATATATATATATATATATTATTATTATTATTACATGCTCTTACTTTATTTTCTTATTAAAAGAAACACCAATATTTTTTCAGATATGATTTTTTTCGCTTTACGACCAAAAATTTATATCAATCACACATTTTATGTTAAAAATAATAAAACTATATATATATATAGGAAATTATTTCAAATGGTAAAACTATTGAAAATATTTATAAGATATAATAAAATTTTGGAAACTATCAATGATAGACGTTGATAGATATTAATAGACTTCTATCAGTGTTTATCAATGTCACTGATTGATAATTCTAAAATTATTTTCATAAATATTTTGGTTTATTTTATATTTGAAAACAATTCTAAAAAAAATCAAGCAAATTAGTTTTTGTTAAAAAAAAAATGTATGCAATCTTTGTACTTTGCTTGAAAATGCGAAACAGAACATAAAGCAACAATTATCTACACATGTTTATTAAAATAAAAAATTAAAAAAAAAAAGAAAATGTATTTAGATTTCCTTTTTAAATGGATTACAAAAGTATTGTTAATGGAAGCCGGCAGTTTTTATTATTTTTGTGTGTTCATTATTGCATCTCGTTTAAAATCCTTGTATGATGATTAAATGCAATACGATTTCCTATATTTGGTAAACAAAAATATATTTAAAATAAATATATTCTGAAAAAATATATTATGTGATGGACAAGGTTTGAAATATCGATGTCCATGAAAATATCGGTCCCTATTTTTAAAAATATCGATATCAATGAAAATTTCGAGAAACTTTATGAAAAATTGTTTATAATTAGTTAATAAAACTGTGATTGTGACCTAATTAGACTATATTTGTCTGTTTTTAATCATGGATTCTATAAAGTAGATAATGTTTAGAGGTATAGTATAAATATTTGTATAAGTGTTGATGCGAGAGTAGAAATTTACAAAAAAAAAAAAAAGAAAAATATTTACAAAATAATATCAAATATTGACAATAATTGCAAAATTAAAGAACATTAAATGTTTGAATACAAAACAGTTGGAAATTATTTATTATAAAATCTACATGCTTAATACCAAAAAGATGATCTTGGAGATCTAATCCATAATCTTGATAATTCTGGTAGAAATTACAATATTGCTCGGAGACATCCTACATCGAAAATGTTGAAGATAGTTACTTAAATGAAAATGATAGACTCGTATGGCCACATATCCCTACTGGTAAATACATCTCATTGGTCGGTGATCTTTCTCCTTTAGATGGATAATATAACTATTCAATAGAAAGTTAGACTATTGTAAATTGTTATGGTCAAGTCTTGAAGGACCATCATAATCTGAGTAAAAATAATTACCTTGACCATAGTTTTGTTATGTATTACTATTACTTATGACCATAGTTTTCTAAGCCTTTTTCTTGGAGATGAAAACTTTGAATGGTAAAAGAAGTAAAACTCACATCAATTCAATTTTTAGGTGAAATGATATGAAAATTCAATGAAAAAAAGATTTGAATGAAATTTAAAATAAATATATTATTTTTATTTCCCAATTTTTGGTTTCTTAGAAATGAAAGCTTTGGATGATAAAAAAATAAAAACTTATATCAATCTAATTTTGAGGTGAAATTATATGAAAATTCAATGGAGAAAGGTTTGGATGAAGTTAAAAATAAATATATGTATTATTTTTCTCAATTTTGGTTTCTTGAGAATGAAAGTTTTGGATGGTAAAAAAACAAAACTTAGCTTTGGATGATAAAAAAAACAAAACTTACATCAATTCAATTTTGAGTTGAATTAATGTGAAAATTCAATGAATAAAGTTAAAAATAAATATATATTATTATTTTTCTCAAATTTGGTTTCTTGGATGAAAGCTTCGGATGGTAAAAAACAAAATTTATCATTCCAATTTTGAGGTGAAAATCTCAAAAATTTTGAGAATGGGGAAATCGAAATTACCACTATACCGAAATTTCGAGCTGATCGAAATCTTAAAATTTTGAGATCTCAACCGAATTTTAAACATGTTTATGGATTATTTTGGATTGAAATACATATATATAATGGTCATCAAATAGGAATGGAAATGACATAGTCATTAAAATAATAAGATTTAGTTTTTTTTTTTTTTAAAAAAAAAAACACTATAGACCAAAATGGACATATGAGAGAGCGATTGGCTTGGGCCTTGTCAACGTACGACAAGGTCAAGGCCGAGCCTAATAAAATGTCCAATGAGGCATGTCATGACTAAAAACAGAACTCGAAAATCAAAATAGGTTTAGGGGAAGGTGCTCGATCTTGGTTAGCCGAGGTCGAGATTAGCAAAAATGTTCAATAGGGCATGCCCTTTACAAAAATATTGGTTCAATGAGCTTTGTTATCCTACTTTAGCTTTAAAACTCTATTTGGGATAACCAATGTCATCTACTAATAAATATATTATTATAGTTCCAGGAAAAGTAAGTCAATTCTCTCCTTATAAATTCTTAATTTGTTGCACTTAATTCAATCTTTGGCTTCAACTTATGAGCTTGTCTGACAAATAGTACATTAGTGTGTAGATCTTTCAATTTTATAGGTCGCATTTTCTTCCCTACAAACAAATTTATCGTTGATATCTCAAGAAAGTTAGGTTCTAAAATTAGGGATCGATGTAATATTTTGAGACAAAAGAATATTTTAAAGAAAGAGAACCCAAGTTAGTTGAAATTGATTTTAGATGACTTTAGAAACAAAATCATATTTTACTTGGAGAGAACCTAAACTAGAATTAAAGATAAACTTTAGAGACCAAAGTATTGACTTAGCCCATCAAAGAGAATTCAAATTAAAAAAAAAATGAAGTAAACTATAAAGATAAGAGTAAAATTTAGGATATGAATGCCACAATTAGAAATAGAGATAAACATTATTAGAGGTTATTCAAAGTATATTTTAGAAAGAAATCCAAATTAGAAATTGATATTTGAAAGAAAAAGGAAAAATTGGTGTAGAGAAGTTGATGGGAACAAATAAAAGTTGGAAGGGGAATTATTGATTAAGCCTCTTTTTTTTTTCCTTTTTTTTTTTTTTTTTGAAAATTATTGTTTCTAAGCTTTTAAGAATGAAAGAGAGATAGAGGCAAATAATGTCTAATAGGCATAGCTTAGCTATCTTGATTGTGACTACCAAACCCCACTTTGGTGCCTTTACTTCCTGTTCTCACATCATCAATCATAGTGGGCCTTTTGATAATGCCTTATCTTCATATACCCTATTTATTTACAAATTTAAAAACTATCACCTTTTTTCTAAGAATATATTGGCAATCCATGAATTTAATCACATATTTTTGTTCTTGTACTTTAGGTACTAAATTTATTTAAGTTCTATGTACTCTTCAAATTATCTTTTACCTTCTGCAAAATCTTATCAAAATGTCGATGTCGATGAATATTTCTAAAAAAAATTATAGACACATAAATTCAAAACAAAAGATATATCTAGTGGATATTCTACATTATTTTAAACAAACTAAAATATTTGTTAATTATGTTATGAAGCAAAAGCGCATACACATATACATATACAAAAACAAATTATATATACATTAAAGACTTGAGCTCAAAGAATTCACATTTTCTCCAAGACAAATTTACTCACCCTAGTGCCTGAGTTTGGAGAATAATTACTTCCCATGATAGAACATATCACCTATCTTATGGATGTAGCATTTCGTCCACAAGATCAACGAACTAAACTTTATGGATATATCGAACTTCTTCTTAAATCCAAAAGATGGAGAGGACTTTAAAGTAAGAAAATGTTATGGAAAATTGTTCTTAAATCAAATTGAAGAAATGACATATTTATATATTAATTCGTGGTCATTCGAATAGTTGTGTCCTTTCTTCAATTTAGTTATGTATGAAAGGATGCAAACATTTATCAAAGAACATAACTTATAGAAGTGAAAGATGTAACCCTACATGAAGAGTTACATACCATTTATTCCAACAATCCCTCTATAAATGGTAAGTTGACAAATTAAGTTGAAAGATACAAGAAAATATTCCCAATGAAGAACCTGCATCGAGATAAGTAGTAAACACTTTGAACTTTCCCTAGTAAACATCAATCAAGTTTACTTAGCTAATCAATAAACTTGATGCCTTGAACTGTCAGTCATCCTAGAGTAAACTAAGACAATTGAAGTCACACAGTTTCTCATTATAACAAAATTTGTTCTCATAATTGTATTTATTTTGGCCTTGAATACCACCTGGTCTCATGAGTATTTTAGAGAATTCACCTTAAAATTTTCATAGAAGCGGCCTCTTCACACTCACATAAGTGATTCCTATAAAGAACATCGTATGTGCACTTTTCATAAATAATTCAACAACTTATAGAAATCATTAAAAGTATAATGTTTACTCTAAAACCACACTAGCACTATCTCATCATCCTTAGAATGATTAAGATATCAAAATTTCAACGTAGTGCTCATTAAGTTGTCCAGAGATCAGTTTACCCATTAAACCTAGATCTTGGGATCTCCAGTCAACTAGGTTGGGTTGCCTCTCTGGTTAACTATTTAAAATCAAAGGCTTTAATCTCATTCTCCTCGATGAATTTTCAACCAACTCTCTAGTTAGGCCTTTTACAAACAAATCCACAATATTATCTTTTGACCTTACAAAAGTCAATTGTGATCATTTCACTAGAAAGTAGTTGTCTAATTGTATTATGGCTTCGTCATATATGTCGAGACATATTATTATTTACTAAAGAGGTTTAGGTTGTACTCACACTTTATGAATACCATACAAATTTTTTTTAACCAACTCAAACATACCCCAACCTCTTTTTAAATTGTTATCGAATATTCTCAACCTTGGATTAGCAATTGGGAAATAGTCATTTTTCCCACAAACATAAGATGTTAAGTAGATTTCAACCTTTCCATAATTCACAATGAATTTCTTATATTTTCATATATAGATTTCCACATAAAATTTAATTAACCTTCAACCATGGGGAGACATATTCACAAAATGTGTCTTATCCCAATTTTGGAATCAACATTTTATAGATCAGAAAATTTCTGACTATAAATTTCACTGTTATGACATCTTATGTCTTATGCATCATCTTTTGAAATCATATAAGATGTATAAATAATTCTAAAATAGAACACCTTAAACCAACGAAACAACACACATTTTTCTTTCTAGTGCCAAAGTTTATGCCACTACACAATTTTTTCAGGTAATTCTTATAAATAGAAAAATTCCAAAAATATTTACACTTTATAGCAAAAAGTTCCAAAATTGTTTATATTTTTTAAACTTTTTTTAATAAAGTATAAATATTTTTAAATATTTTTTTACATCTAAAAAGACCTGTTTTTTCCACTAATCTTAGAAAACATATATATGTAACAAACAATTATTTATATATATTATATATAAATAAATGGAATTCATTTCCATAACACAATCAATCCAAAGAAGAGATTATCAAATTTTTTTTTTAAAAAATGATAAATCGAAACAAAGAGGGAAAAATCACAAAATAATGAAAAATCAAAATATATAGTTCAATTATTCAATTTTACAGAAAAAGACAATATCTTGAAGTCACACATTTTCAAATTGTCAGTATTAACAAAAAAAAAAAAAAAAAAAAAAAACCACCTCATTAGATGCACTGAGGAAAAAAAATATCACATAAAATAGTGGAGATTACAAGATTAATATTCTTAATTCCATTTTTATCTGTAGAAAAAAAATTACACGAACTAGATGCATAACCGAAGCAAAATTAGATACACAAAAGGCCCGAAGGATTAAAAAAAATAGATACATTAAATTTCACAAACATCGATACAAATGCACGAAGAAAAATAGGAAATTACACATACAATCAAGATGCACTAAATTTGTCTTCAGATTGTTACGAGGCAAAACCACATATACGTATACATATACAAAAATAAATTATATGTACATTAAAGATCTGAGTCTAACGAATTCACGTTGTTTCTTTAAGACAAATTTACTCACCTTAGTATATGAGTTTAAAGAGTAATTGCCTCCCAGGATAGAACATATCACCTTTCTTATGGATGTAGCACTCCGTCCACAAGATCAACGAACTAAACTTTGTAGATATACCGAACTTCTTCTTAAATCCAAAAGATGGAGAGAACTTTAAAGTAAGAAAATGCTATGGAAAATTATTTTTGAATCAAATTTGAAGAAATGATATATTTACAGACTAATTCGTGGTCATTCGAATAGTCGTGTCCTTTCTTCAATTTGGTTATTTATGAAAGGATGCAACCATTTACCAAAGAACTTAATTTATGGAAGTAAAAAGATGTAACCCTACATGAAGAGTTACATACCATTTATTCCAACAAATTATGTATATCTTATTACAATTTTGACATTTTATTTTTATTACTATTTTTTATTTCAAAGATTCTTTTATGATATAATTAAAATGTCAGTTCACTCCTCATGTCGATATTGAAACTATGAAAATGTCAAAATATCGATGTACATTTAATATCATGCTTCTAAGAAAATTACTCAAAATAACCAAAAACTCAAAAACATCTATACAAGTGACCTCTGTTTCATTTTTGAAGAGTGAAATTATCATTTAGCAAAAATGAAGTTGTATGGAGAACGGTGCGAACAAATTGATAATAAAATGATAAATTTACTCATAAAAAATGTAAAGAAAAAATCTCTGTTTTTTTTTTTTTGTCAAACAAAAAAGAAGAGGTAATTTATATAAAAGTTTTTAGATTTTAGGTTATTTTGAGCCATTTTACATGCTTCTACCACCGAATATTATTTGGTAAACGAAACACAAATACAAATATCCACTTTTGAGGTTTGTATGGAGTGACATAGATTTCAAAGATTAGGAATATCAAATGAACCAAAAAAAAAAAAAAGGTCTCAATAGTAAAAGTTAGGGTGGACTAACTTAGGCAAATAATTGAGGTAGGAAAAGCTTGGTTTTAGCCCTGATTATATTTGACTATTTATTGCTAGATAAATGATTTTATTATTATTATTTTTAAGAAAGTAGATGAATAAGAATTGACATATATTCCTCACCTAATTTGAATTTCAAAACATTTAGGTTATGATTGATAACATTTTCCTCTTTTTATTTTTGGTTTTTGAAAATTAAGCCTATTTGTTGTTCTAACTAATGAGAGGGAAATGAGAAAAATGGGAAGTGTGTTAATTTCATTTAGAAAACTACATATAAATACATATCTTAGGTCTAAAAATAGATTCCACAATGTTAGCAACTGATCCCACTAACTCCATAAGAATAGGAACTTAGACTTGACTACAACTAAAAATAACTTCAACTATTTCCTAGAAACTAGGAATTGACTAGACCAACTCAAAAACTAATTTGCAGTTTTGAGTTACTAACATTCTCCTCCTAACTCAAATATTGCAAACACCTGACTTGCTCCTAAGAGCTTGAAAACGACACACAAAAAGACTTAGTGAAGATATCAGCTATTTGCTCTTCTGAGTTGCAATGTACCAGCTGCACTTCTCCTTCCTTCTGCATCTCTCTCAGAACATAATAATACTTGATCTTAAAATGTAAGGTCCTTCCATGAAAGATTGGATTCAATGAAATGGCTAGAGTGGCTTGATTATCCACAAACACCTTCACACACTTTTCCTGTTTTAGATGCAAGTCATGCATCAATTTCTTCAACTAAACAGCTTGGATGACTATTGTCGTCGCTGCAATGAACTCAACTTTTGCAGTTGATTGAGCCATTATATCTTGATTTTTTGAACACCATGAGAAACATCCTAAGCCAAAAGTGAAACAATAGCTAGAGGCGCTCTTCATATCATCTAATGACCCAACCCAATCACTATCTGAGTAGCCTTACAACTCAAAATTTTCAACTTTACTAAATTTGATCCCAAAAGGCAGTGTGCCTTTCAGATATCTCATAACCCTTTTTCCAGTAACCATATGATTCTTGCTTGGACAGTGAAAAAATATAGATAAGACACTTACAATGTACATAATGTCAGGCCCAGTGGATGTGAGATACAGAAGCATCCAACTAGACTTCTATACACATTCTCATCGGCAGGTTCCTCTCCATCATCCTTTTGCAACTTCTTCTTCTGAATCATTGGAGTTTTCACACTCTTACACTCCTCCATATTGAACCTCTTCAATATCTCTCTTACATACTTCTTCTGATAGAGGAGCATTTCATTCTGCCTTTGCTGAATCTCCATACCTAGGAAGTAATGCATCAAACCTAGATCAATCATCTCAAACACCTTCCTCATTTCTTGCTTGAATATCTCTATCTGAAAATCATCACTTCTTGTCACTAGCAAGTAATCTACATAGAGAGATACAATCAAAATAGAAGTATTTGATTTCTTCACATAGAGTGTGGATTCACTTAGACTCTTCACAAAATCCAGGTTTAGCAAGTGGTCATCCATCTTGCTGTACCATGCCCTAGGAGCTTGCTTCAACCCATAGAGAGTCTTTTTCAACAAATAAATCTTCTGCTCTTGTCCTGGTATGGTGAATTCGTCTGGTTGCTCAACATAAATCTCTTCTTGTAACACTCCATTTAGGAATGCTGACTTTACATCTAGCTGATACACATTCCATCCATGCTGGGCTGACACAACCAGTAGTAACCTGATTGTGTCCATTCTTGCAACTGGTGTAAAAGTCTCAGAAAAATCAATTCCCCAGACTTATGCATACCCTTTTACCACTAACCTGGCCTTGAGCTTGTTCACAAAGCCATCTGGGTTCAATTTGGTTTTGAAAACGCATTTGACTCCAATCACTTTCCTATCTGTAGGCTTCTCTACCAACTCCCATGTATTGTTTTTTCTCTATCATACTCAACTCTTCCTTCATTGCCTCCATCCACTTCGTATCTCTTTTAGCTTCTTCATATCCTATAGGCTCTAATCAAGCTACACTAGTTCTTTCATACACCTCCCTCAATAGTTTAGTCCCTCTAACTGGTGCATCATCAACTAACCCATCAGGATCCAGAGAGACTTCTTGTTGCTTCACCTCTGCTTCTTCTATCTAATCTCACTCCTCATCCTCCAAAAACTGAACATCTCTGCTAATCACCATCTTCTCTGTGTGAGGTTGATAGATCTTGTAAGCTTTGGATACCATGATATAACCTACAAAGATTCCCAGTTCGACCTTCTCATTTCACTCTTCTCTCTTCACCTATGGAACATAAGAAAAGCACAAGCAGCCAAATACCTTCAAATTTGTCAATTTTAGTTTAGTACTACCAAGCTTCATAAGGTGTCTTCTTCTCCAATACCCTCGTAAGTAGTCTATTCAATAGAAAGACTGTTGTGTTTGCTACTTCAGCCCAAAATTCTTTTGGCAAGTTTTTCTCATGCAATAAGCATCTTGTCATTTCCATAATACTCATGTTCTTCCTCTCATCGACTCCATTTTGCTGTGGAGAATATGGAGCAGTGAGCTGATGCTCTATCCCAACTTCTTCACAGAAGGAATTGAACTTTTATGATGTATATTTAGTCCCATTATTAGTTCTCACCACCTGAATCTTACAGCCACTTTAATTCTCAACCCATCTCTTAAACTTTAGAAACACTTCACCTACTTCAGACTTATGCTTCATGAAATTATCCAACACATTCTAGTATAATCATCAATAAAGATAATGAAATACCTGCTACCATTTAGTGAGAGAGTTGGTTGAGGTCCACACAAGTCAGTGTGGATGAGCTGTAACTTCTTAGTTACTTTCCATTGTGACTTCCTGAAAGGTAGCCTTGTTTGCTTCCTTGTTAAACAAGCTCTGCAATTTGTTTTCAACTCTTCCAGAACTGATACTTCTACTGCCATCTCGTTCTTCGTAGATACTGCAACCCTTTCTGATGAAACTGCCCCAACCTCTTGTGCCATAACTCAGTATCATTCACTTAACACTTGAAAGCTATCTGCTTCTTATCGAGTGGATCCAACAAGAAGCTCCTTTACTGCATCTTTATTTTGAACAACTCATTCCCATTGGAATTAGAAATGAAGTACTTTCATTCTTCAAACAACACTTTGAATCCGTTCTCTACTAATTGACCAATGCTTAACAAGTTTTGATCTAGTTCAGGGACAAACAATACTTCAGTAATCAATGTGGTTCCAGCATAGCTCTTTATTGACATTATGCCCTTCCCTGTTACTTCTAGATACTCACCGTTTCCTATTTTCACCCTTGACTTGAATGACTTGTCAAGGTCCTTGAACAACTCTTTGTCACTTGTCATGTGATTGGTACACCCACTATCAACCAACCAACCATCGCATTGAGTGACTGATGAGAAACAAGTAGCCACAAAGAGTTGATCTTTTTCTTGTTGTACTACAACATGTGCTCCTCCTTGCTGTTGAGTTTTTGCTTCCTTATAGAATCGTTCAAAGGAAATCTTCTACACTTCACATTTGGCCGTCTCCAACATCTGAAATGTGGATGATTCTGCTTCCCACAATGCTTGCATTTACTACCAGCATCCTTTGCACCAGACTCTAAGCTAATGCTGCCACTTCTCTTCTTCCCTTTCCCCTTCTTCTCTCTTCCACCTTCTCCCTACTGCACTCTAGCTTTCAATGCTCCCTCAATGCTTCCTTCCTATCTCATAAACCTCCTCTACTCTTGTTCTTGAAAAGCACTAACCACTTCTATCACCTTGAGTTTTGAGAGGTCTTTAGTATTTTCTAAGGAAGCAATTATTGCTTCATATTTTTCAGGTATTGAAACTATAATCTTTTGAACCAATCTATGTCAGATAAATTGGTTCCTAATGCTCCTGCCTTGTTAGCAATCCCAACCAACTTATCTAAGTACTCTTTAATGGACTCAGAATCCTTCATTTGCACTCTCTCGAATTCTCGTACCAAGTTCATCATTGAAGAAAATCGAACACAAGGTTTTCCATGAGCAGCAGAATAGACCATTCCAAATTACAATCATGTGTGAACATTACAATTACAGTCGTAAACAAAACATACAGTTATGTAATCAATACAGAAATTACAGCATGAAAAATACAAATGAATAAGGAAAATGCTACGAACATTTGTAGACTCGTCTCCACGCTTCTTGCTCAGGAACGCTCGAACACAGGTGCCTTGAACGCTCGAACAACACGACCGCAACATAGCACAAACATTTCGCTCGAACTCAGTGATCGCCTCGGTCACGAACAACCTAGTAGCACGAACATCCTCCACAGAACCTCGACGACGTCGAGTTGAGTATGACACCACCAAGAAGGCTACCTTGGTATTCTCGGTGTGAGAATCTAGAGGGTAGGCTTTATGTGGACTTGGTTTGAGGCAGAAGAAGGAGGAAACAACAATCGTGTACACGATTGGGCAAGTGGGAGAAGACTGGACCTATTGTTTAGATTGATGCCCAATCGTTTAGCAAAAGCTAAGCGATCGTTTAGTTCATCGTTTTGCTACATGTCTGTCGCTTACAGAATATTACACGATCGTTTATTAAAACAAGTTGTCGCTTAGTAAATTTGTATTTACTTGACAACTTCTGGGAGTTTCTTTTTCGAGAGAGAAATCTCAAAAATAAAATTTTCAAAAACCTACTAAAATTAGGAATTTTTTTTTCTTTTATCTCACGGTTAGCATGAACCACCAATAACCTCCCACTCAATTGGTTATTAGAGAAAACTATTTAATTATCCAATAATTAATATTATTATAAATATAAATGATAACCAACTTATCATACTATATTTATACCCTATAGTTTTAATATTCCATCTCATGAAAGATATAAACCATAGTTCTTTTTCTATTCCATGGTACTTAATGTAAATCTCATTTATATCAATCCTTCACTAGATGTATCAAATACATCATACCGATCATATCACATATAATCAAAATACCTCTTGTCAATTTGAACATTTCAAATCAACACCAAGAATGGATCCTCAACTGAATCCATTGAGCTACCAAGGGGACCTTATGGACCTGTAGCTCAAAACTCCAATGGTACGTGAATAAATGACTAAACTCTTTAGTCACGGGATCCACCATCCGTTAACTGTCAGGCACTCCACTAAAGACCGAAAGCTGAACTCTCCTTACCACAAATATATTATGTGTCCATCTTAACCAATCAGAAGTGTAACAACCCTTCACAGATCGCTTGTAAGTACAGCTGAGCCAATAACTGTTATGTTCCTATAGTTACATTTAACTCCTTAAGTACCACTGATCCCTCTAATGAACATAAGTCATAGTTCTACCATGATTGAGTCCTCTCTTCCAAAGAGAAGCTGTGGTCACTATGTTCAAGTCCCAGAATTAGCCCTTAAGGGAGCAATCTCTCTACTTATCCCTGCTTCGGGAAATGAGTGAATTCCATCTTGTTGATTGAGTTCCCAGCTCCCAATCAGACAAGTTCCCAAAAAGTTAGGCAGGTTGAGTTGGCAATTTGGCCACTCTCATCCATACTAATCAAAGGACCGCCCTCAAAAAGCAGAAGTTCCCAAAGCACTCAGGATTGAGGTTGGTCGTTTAGATGAGATGTAAGTCTCTAGTATCAACGACGTTATATACAGAGTCTAGTCATCTCGTGGTCTAGGTCTTATACAAACTCTTTGTATAGGATACCCCGCTCGCACGTCTCTACATGAATGGTCAGGATCTACCATCTGAAGTAGTTTACAACACTTGCAAACCTCTACAAAGCGGGCCGTATTTGTAGTGTCCCCAGGATCAAGTATACATCTTAATCCTTATACTACAGATCTATTTAGGTTATCACTTAAGGCATGATCCACTTGTATATCACATATACATGCTTAAGTTCACATAAGATAACCAACGAGCTTTGTGTATTGGATATGAGTAAATGCCAGAATTAAATAACAACTATTTTATTCATCAAACAATGTGTAACTTTACAAAACAACGAGACTTCGAGAGAATTAGGACACCAATTCCAACAGTTCAACACTTTCATGCCTTTAATCCTCTCATCACCTTCATACTCACTTTTGAGGAACTCCCAAATCTCCTTTGCAGACTTCAAGGCCATAATTCTGTTGAATATGGCAGGAGACACGACTGCATATAGGCAAGCTCGAGCTTTTTCCTTCCTGGTGACCCTCTCCTTGTGAGTCTTGATCTGATGTATTGTTGGGTTATTAGGAAGTGGAGCAATCTCATAGTCTTGCTCAATTGCTTCCCAATAATCACAACCATTCATGTATGCTTGCATTCTGATAGCCCATGCCTAGTAGTTTTTACCATCAAACACAGGTGGAGCCAATGAAGAAAGATCATTTGATCCTAATTCCATCTTTAACAACTCTCAGATGTGTATCACTTAGTTTCTTTCAGAGATATTTCACTGATTCTCACTCACAAATCCCTTAAGAATTGAGGGCTCGGATACCACTGTTGTTCTAATTAATGAGATGGAAATGAGAAAAATGTGAAGTGTGTTAATTTCTTTCTAGAAAACTACATATAAATACATATCTTAAGTCTAAAAATAGATTCCACAATGTTAGCAACTAATCCCACTAACTCCACATGTATAGGAACTTAGACTTGACTACAACTAAAAATAATTTCAACTATTTCCAAGAAACTAGGAATTGACTAGACCAACCCAAAAACTAATTTGCAGTTTTGAGTTACTAACACTATTTCCTCTCCATTTCTTATCATGATTTGCATCTTTTGAAACTACAATGGTTGAATTTTTAACCAAATTTCAAAATTAAAAACAAATTTTTAAAAGCTACTTTTTTTAGTTTTAAAATTTCGGCTTGATTTTTAAATCATTGGTAAAAATTAGATAACAAATAAAGAAAATTCGAGGTAGAAGTAGTATTTATAAGCTTAATTTTCAAAAACAAAAACTCAAAAACCAAATCGTTGCAGAACAAGATCTTAATCACATTTTGTGTTTTGTTTATTGATGTTATTAGTAAATAGTAGAAATGAAGGGTAATAATAATTTGAGGTATAGAAACATATAACTGAAGGGTTTTTTTTCAATAGAAAATGACATTAATTATTAAAGTAAAAGATATTTTCTAAATACCTTGAGTTTGAGATATCTCTTTTTTCTTTGAAAAAAAACGAAAAAAGATACCAAGAACACCATTAAGATTGATATTGGCAGGAAAAAAAAAAAGGAAAAAAGGATCATTTTATCATATATAAAAAATATTCGCCCCCCCAACCCCCCCCCCCCCCCCCCCCCCGAACTACCATAGACTTATTGACGACCTATTCGTAAAAAGGGGAACGAAAGTAGAGATAACAATTCTCTTTCGATCTTCCTTCTATTATATATATGTATATATGTATATACATATATATATATATATATATATTATATATATGTATATATATGTATATACATATAATATACATATATATAATATATATCTAATATACATATATTATACATATATATATATATTATGTAAATATATACATATATATATGTACATATATGTATATATATCTGCATACATATATATACATATATATATGTAACAACTAAACATCATTAGTAAATTGATTACACATTCACTAGTGTTGAGAGGTGATTTTGGACTCATGGCATAATTGACATAAAATAAGAATAGAAGCAGCAAGGGTAAAAAGATTAATTTTGGACCTAGAGGGAGGGTTAGTTTGTGTCAAACCAAATTAACATACTTGATCTTGCTCAAGACTAAGGTCGAGCCTAGCAAAATAGCTAATGGGGGCATGTCTTGCACATGCCCTGACACAAAGTATCACCCTAGGACCAAAATGGGCCCAGGGAAAGCTAAGGTCGACTCTAGCCAAATGCGAAACAGGACACATCCTTTGACTCGGTAAGTTGTATGATTATTCCAAATCGACTCTAGAACCTTGCCAAAACAACCTAAGTCAATCACTTCTATAAATACATCATTATAACTCCATATGAGATAACTCGAATCTTACTCCAAAACTCCATTTAGGTGCACAACATTTGTCCAAAAGCTCAGTCATTGATGGATACCACCATGGCTATATCGTCTGATACTTACTTTTCTATTCGACATTGAGGATTCTACGAACATGGCTAAGTTAGGGCATGTGAAGAACATAACTATGGTGTGTATTTCTCCTTCTATGTAAGGTCATTTCCTTGATGAATCAAGTATAAAATGAAAAAAAATTATATTTAGAGGGTCCCAAATTAGTAAAGAATGAAAATATCTCTTGCTTTCGATGGTTTTTTTATGTAAGGTTTTCTTTGGAGTAAGAGTCATTCTTAGCAAAGACTAATCATATTTTACTCTTTCATAGAAAACCAGGTTTTTGCTCCAATGTGATCATATTGCTCTACATGCATGCAAAAGATGTAATATGGCTGCATTGTTCCCTAAACTGCATCAATCAAGATTTTCGTAACCAATTCAAAGCTTCTTGATTTTTAGTTCATAAGGTGTTTGTCCACTCTGAAACTAGCTAGCATTTCTTGAGGCATGAATCTTAATAACTACCCACCCATTTGAAGTCTTTTAAAGTACCAAAGACATTATTTTGGGAGAGCTAAGCTTTAAGTCAAAATCTACACTTAGAGTCAAGAAGGAAACTTTCACCTCTTCAAGAACGAGAATTTCCCTAAGATTAGGGTTCCTAATCACACTTCACTTGAGAGAATGTGATGTAAAGTGAAATTCATTTTGAGCACCATAAGAAAAATTTAATTGAACCTAGAGATAACATTAGAAATGTAGAAATTGTCCAAAGAGTAATAGATTTTGATTTTTCTTTTTCAAATTGTGAGTTGCTGTTTTTTTATTCTTTATTATTTTATGTTCTCATTTCTTTCATCTTGTACTTATGAAATTTATTTCAATTAAGTTAGCATTATTCTTATTCATCATGAGCAAAATTCTTTAAGGGGCACTACAACAATTTTGCTTTAGATGTCAATTTTGAACTAACATCATAACATATGATAACGGATTACAAACTGCTATCGTATTGCGTATCATCATAAGGTAAGATGATAAATGCTCTGATGACGTATATTTTGGGGTTGATGCCCTAAATCTCATAGGGTTCTATAGTTTGTAAACATTATTGAACAAACTCATTGTGTGTTTAATAAAATATATGATATTTTATTCAAATTAATTTTCTATAAAATATATGATATTTTAGTTGCATTAACCACAAACCAATAAACTAACACCCAAGGTTATCTTTGTAACTTAAACATGTATGTAGAGACACACGGGTGGATCATGTTCAAGTGATAACCTAAATGATTTGTAGTAGATGGATAAGGTTGGGTACCTTATCCTTGTGACACTATGAATATGGCTCGCTTTGTAGGTATTACAATTGTTGTAAAGTGCTACAAATGATCTGATCCTGATCTTTCATGTATAGACGTGTGAGATATTCTATACAAAGGAGTTTGTATAAGACCGGACCATGAAATTTTTAATCTCATTATATAACGTCGTTCATTATAGAGATTTATATTTCACTAGGATGTCCATAGGTAACATGACCTGAATCCTAAGTGAGTTGTGAACTTTTGCCTATGAAGGCAGTCCTTTGATTTATATGGGTAAGAGTGGTCAGATTTCTGACTCAACAAGCCTACCATTTTAGGGATTCGTCTGATTGAGGAGCTAGAAATACGACTACAGAAGATGGATTCACTCCTTCCCTGAAGCAGGGGTAAGTAGATAAATTGCTCCCTTAAGAACTGATTCCAGGTCGTGAACAATGCGGCACCACACCCTCTCCTGGCCAGAGAGGGTCATAGTTGGACTATGATATATTGTTCATAGAGGGATCAGTGGTACTTAAGGAGTTAGATGTAACTATAGGATAAAACAGTAATTTGGCCTAGCTTTACTTACGAGCAATTTGTGAAGAGTCATCGTACTATTGATTGGTTATATCCAATGGACACAGAAATATATATGTAGTGCGAAGAGTGCAGCTGTCGGTCTTTGGTGGAGTACCCGACAGTTAACGGATGCTAAATAATTTAAATTAAAGAGTTTAATTAATAATTCATGGATACCTGTCTCTTATACACATCTAGATGTGTATAAGAGACAGATATAATGTATTTGATACATTATTGTTTAATTGGAGGAATAAATATTTGAATGAGATTCATATATAGTTTTTATGAATTGGATTCATAGTTGTTAAATTTAATATAAATATGCTTTATATTAAATGCCATATAAGAGAAAAAAAACTATAGTTTATATTGTATGTGATACAATATTAAAACTATAGGTTATATGTTATATTTGATATAACATATATATATATAATATGATAAGTTAGTTATCATATTTATATTTATATTAATTATTTTTTTTAATATTAAGGGAGGGAGTTACAACTCCCTTCCCCTTCTTTTCTCTCCACTCATGTAAGTAGGTGGTTGTTAATTTTGGCATATTGAAAAAGAAAAGGTTTCTTCTTCTTGCCAAGATAGTCAAATTTGATCGTGAGAAAAACAACAGAAGAGTTCTGTGTGTATGAATTGGATTTTGTTTGTGAACAATTTCAATTCTTTCTTCCTCTCCACAAAATTCCCTCAAATCCAAAATAGCAAGAGCCCACCACTCCTCGGTTCTCACCCTAAGAATACAAAGGAAACCATTGTGGTCGTGTTCGAACTCCTTCGAGGTTTTTCTTAGAGAAAGTCTTCAAGAGGTTCGTATGTTGTTCGAGGGAATTCTTGAAGAAAGATCTTCAAAGGTGAGATTTCTAAAATTCTTTCATTAGCTGCCGTGATTTATAAATAAATGCATATCTTGTTCCTTGTTGACTATAAAATTTATATTCAATGAAAAATGGATTTTGGTCAATCTTACTTCCACTCAAGGTTTTCTTCTCCTAGAGTTCCTTCAATTGGTATCAGAGCCAGATTGTAGGCTTTTTTATCCCAAATTCCATTCTTTTATTGAATCGTTTTTACAGTAATGGTGGGTTTTATAATATGCATTATGTTTCATGTGATGAATGGTTGTGAATGTGGTTTTGTTGATGGATGTTTTGGAATAGAACTATCATTTTTAAGGCTTTCTTTGTTTATAAATTTGATTTGTAAAGGCCCTTGCATTTTTGGACATTAATCTTGCTATAGAGTCTGCAATTTGTTAGTTTGAGTCGCTCGTACTGTTTCCAGGAAGCTTTAAAGAAGAGTTGCAGAGCATTGTTTTGATGGAGAAGACGAAGCAGTTCTACAAGATCTGTAGCTACAACTACACGATCGTGTAGCTCTTGGTAAACAATCTTGTAGTTTTTCCACACAATTGTGTAGCTAATGCTACAAGATCGTGTCATGTAGCATTTTAATAGAAGATTGCACAATCAATTGCTAAATGATCATTGCAAGATGGTTCGTTGAAGGGCGGTTTAGTTCTAGTGGTTCAAGGTCTGATTCACATGTTTCAAACCAGATGACTCAAGATTATGTAATAGATAGCCTTTTATTTTATTTTTTTTCCTGTTAGAGGTCCTATCCTGATTCATCAACTGTTAATGTAAATATACATATGATGTATGTTTTATCTTATATGTCATAGTGTATGTCATATAGTTTTAAGACCCGCTATAGGTTATGCATTTATATTCATGCATCATTTTATATTATAAGTGTTATAATATATGAATATGCATGATTTAAATTACATATAGCATGCTCATGCATCATATAGTATAAATGATATAGTATATGTATGCATGCATTATAGCATATTCATGCATCATTTATATTATAATTGTTATAATATATGGTTGAATGAACGTATGGAAAGTATGCTATAGCATGATTCATTACTTAGTTATATAATTGTTATATATTAGTAATGAGTGAAGATTGCATGAAGCATGACATTACCTTAGGTTAATCTATAAATGTTATAATTAACTGCAGTATGTCATACATGCAATGGTCGTTTTTAATTGTTTCATTTACTTATAATTGTTATAATAAATGAAATTAGAATTAAAATCAATAATAAAGAGTTGCATACAAACCTTAGGCTATAATCATTTTAAAAAAAAATTGTTTTAAAATTTGATTGAGATAGACCTAAGATCACGTTTCTAATGAGATTAGAAATCTAAGTTTATTCTTTTAAATCGGTTTAATAGGATTAACTTGATTCTTAATAAAAGATAAAATATGTAACAAATGTATCTACAAGGGACCTTTTGGCTAAGGTGGATTCTGGCTAGGTTGGGATACTTAAGTTGATGGAAATGTCGTACCCCTACCTGGAAACCTACTTGGAAAAGTGAATTAGATGAATTTGTTACATGCATGCAAATTTGATCAAAGTCTATTAAAGAGTTTGATGAGACTTCAATAAAAATTATTTAATCATCAAAGACAAGAGTTGTTTTTTAGTAAATTAAACAAACACTTAGATAAAATCAATAGCCGATTTTTTTTCTAAGTTAATTAACCTTAGGTAGAACACTCAGTGGGAGAAGAATGAGGTATATCATACTTCATTTTAACCTCTACATGTTTCTCCCTGTAAGTTCACACCGTGAGATCTACAATAAGTCTCAAGGCCTCAAGGGTTCCCCCTACAGGTGGCATTTGGATAGGTCAATAACAAGGTGGGAGCGGGACGTATGACAACACATCCCCCAGTCTCTCTCATTAGGTTAAATAAAGTTCCATGCATCACCTCGTGGCATCTTGGGTGTCCCTCTAAAGAATGGCAGTATTACATGACACTTTATTTGATCTCAAGAAATGGATAGGGTTACTTTAGTTTCATGTCCCAATCAATTTTTCCCTATCATTGGGGTTACACTTACACAGAAATGAACTCTAAAACCTAAAATGAGGGGTTACACTTACACAGAAGTGTTAAGGATGTTAACTATTGGAGTATATCAGCAAGCAGCAGAAGCAACAAGGATCAATAAGCCTCTATTCATTAATTTTGGCAGTAACTAAAGCATGCTCACATAGTAACAAGTGGGTTTCAAGTCATACCATTGTAGAACTTCTTCAAATCTCGTTTTTCAGCTGCAAACTTCTCCAAATTTTGTTGTAGACCACTTCAAAATCTTCCCCACTATTCTCGAGCTTCAGATTGAGTTATGGGACTCAAAATAAGCTTGAATGAAGGGAACTTGGAGAAGAGCTAACAACAATAACCCACTTGAAGAACACCTTCTTCTTCTACATGAATTTTTCAGCAAGAATTCTATAGATTACATGCCTCAATTCCACTCCAATCTTCTCAATATATTGCAGACTATCATGCAAAGAAGATGGCTGCATGAGATACAACTCATACTTGGAGTTATTGAAGCCAAATGAAGTGGGTTTTGTGTGAGCTACTTTGAAGGTGTAATGGAAAAAATCAAAATTCCATTCTTGTGTTTTTCTAATTTTTTCAATTTTTACAATTGATTTCAAAAATCAATTTGATTTCTAAAATTGAAAATATTATTAATTTTATAAAATTAATTTCATAAATTAATTTTCTTAATAAAATTAATAAATAGTTATTTAAACAATTTAATAATTCTAATTAATTTAATATCAAATATTAAATTAAGTTTACACAAATCCATCGTCATATATTTAAATCATATTTAAATATTAATTCTTCTATTCCGTTTAATTCTTAAAACTAAATGTGTTATTATATCTCATATAATTACTAATTTCTTTAATTCTAATTTGAACGTTTCAAATTAACTTATCACGCTACTCTAAAGCCAATCCATTTACGAGCTAGTAGGGGGACCTCGCGGACCTACAGATCATGGGCTCCAACGATCCGAGATTAATTGGCTAAACTCATTACACTGAATTAACCCCCATTCGTTAACTAATGGGTCACTCCACTAAAGCCCATAGTTGAACTCCCCTCACTGTAGATATATTATGTCCACTTAATATAACCATGATTAGTAAGTTAACCCTTCACAAGTTGTTCGTAATAACGGCTGGGTCAAATGTCTGTTTTACCCTGAGATTACCTCTTGTTCCTTAAGTCCCACTGATCCTCTAATGAACAATTGATTTATGATCCAATCAACAAACTGAGTCCCTCTCATTGTTCAAGACCCAGAGTCAGCACTTAAGGGAACAACCTCTCTACTATCCCTAAAAGCAGGTAGGAGTAAATTTCATCTTGCATCCTAAGTCCCTAGCTATCTATTCGATCTTACCCCTGAAATGGGAGTTTATTGAGTCGGCGTTGTTGAGCCAACCCTCACCTATGCAAATCTAAGGATAATTCCGAATAAACAGGAGTTCATAGTTAGCTCAGGATTAAGGTCAAGTTACCTAGGTCATCGCTTTGAAATAGTCAGTTTTAAATAGTAAATAGCGTTACAAAATAAGAGTGACTGATTTCGTAGTCCGATCTTGTACAAACTCATTTGCATAGGATGGCCCCACTCCTCATGTCATAATATGTACGAATTAGGATCACTTCGTTTGTAGCACCTTACAACTCTTTGTAACAACTACAGAGTAGGCCGCATCCAATAATGTTACCAGAATAAGGCACCCAACCTTATTCATATACTATAAATCATTTTGATTATTTACTCAAACATGATCCACTTTTATGTCTCCACATAAAGTTCAAGTACTCATGTAATAGTCATGGGTCTTTTAGGGTTATTGGATTTCTAATAAGCAATACATATATTCAATAACAACTTATTGAATTTTCAAAATAAGTTTTATTGTTTACAAACCACGAGTTTTAGGACATTAGACCCAACAAACTCCCACTTACACTAAAACTCCAATAATAACTTATACATCCAAATATATAGGACTGTGTTTCTGAGTTTTATAGAGAAATACAATAAACTAGGGTATCCCATACCCATGGTTTACCATTCGGTATCTCATACCCGATATTTCTCCCATTTGCCTTAGGTTATTAACTTGGTATTCCTAGTCTTACTAGGTGATTCTCAAACACTTTAGTCGAGAGAATCATTGTAAACATGTTAGTATACGATAGACTTCTTATTAAACTTTATGGGGAATACGTTACTCTTGAGAAAACCTAAAAAGTCACTTATCTAAAACCCTTAGCAGTCTTTTTTTCTAAGTAAACTAAACTCTAGGTTATAAAATACTCAGTGGGAGGAAGAGATGTATCTGATATGTCAATGGTTCTACTCACATTTCTCCCTGTATGTTCACACCGTGAGATTCATACTTGGCCTCGTGGTGCCTTGAGAGCATCCCCCTTCGGATGGTGTTTGCATAAGTCAATATCAAGGTGGAAAGAGAGAGTGTTTAGAGTAAGTGAGTGAAGGGTGGGTGTCAATACATCCAACAGTCTCTATCATTGGTTCCCATCGTGAGATCATTTTGTACTCCCTTGTGGCACCTTAGGTGTGTCCCCCTTCGGATGGGTTTTGTGCAGTTGGTCAAGATCAAGGTGACTTCCATAAATGGATAGGGTTACTTTAGGTTTTGCCTAAATCGGATTTTTTCCCTTCGGATTGGATGCTTGGGGCGGATATTTAGAGCCTAAAATGGCGGGTCATAATTACGGGAGGTTGTTAACTAAGTTAATGATCTCTTGACCAAATCAATGATGGTTAGTCATGATAGGAGCAAGAGTTGTTCTGGTATTAATAACTGGTTGAGAATTTCTCAATTCAGAGAAGAGACAATTGACCTCCCTTCGGCGGCTTTTGTCCTGAACCTTTGAAGCGTCATTGCGAAACTAGATGTCACACGAGGTTCATATTAGTTTTGCTAAACCTTATTGGATGTTGTTTGTTTTTCAACGGGTATTTGCTTAAAACCTAACGTAGGTCAATGTGTTTTTGTTTTTAGCAACTCGTTAGTATTTTTGTATAGTGCCTTTAATATGACTAATTACATACAATGCAAAGAATATTGTAAAACATCTTTCGGGGTAAACGACCTCAAATTTATCATGGTTGAGTAATGTCCTCAATTCCTGACCTTAAATGTACCGCGAAATGTTCGCAATGCATATGAGATGTGGATGAAGGCTAATTCATTGGCCGTAGTTCACATTTTGGCTAGTAACCTAATGTTTTGACCAAAAGGGTTAAGAATATGGTCATTGCACGCGAGATTATGGACTCGTTGCAAGAATTGTTTAAACGTCAGTTCTTACTTGTCGAGCACAAAGGGATGGATGATAAAAACAGTAGTGTCAGTTCCCCAGTTAAACTCCAGGAAAAGGATGCAATTGTTATTGACTCTATTGAGGTTCATGGAAGAGAAGTGTTCTCTGAAATACAACTTAAAGCTTATTTAGGTTCTGATACAGATCTCAATAGTCTCCAGAAGAGGAGGAAATACAGTAAATGTGATTTATTGGTCTTGGAGACATGTTTGGTAGAGAATGATGATTCTGCCTGGATCCTAGATTAGGGTGCTACCAACCATGCTAGTTCCTCTTACCAAGGATTCAGTTCCTAGCAAACGTTGGCACAAGGAGAGATGACTCTTAGAGTCGGTACTAGTGAGATTATTTTAGTTGTTGCTGTAGGCACGCTGAAGTCATTTGTTGACAAGAAACGTTATCTATTACTCGATAACTTTTTCATAGTACCTCTTTATCTCGGTTTCTTGTCTCAATGAACAAGGGTATATCGTCTCCTTTTCTGAGAATAAAGTTTTTATTTTCAAGAATAGAATGAAGATTGGTTTTGGTTCAATGGAACATAACTTGTATGTACTAAGGTTGTTAGTCATAAAAGCCTTATTTAACATTGAAATGTTCAGTACTGTGACAACAGCTAAAATACCAAAGATTTCTCCTAAGGAAAACACCCATCTTTGGCTTCTAAGGTTAGGTCACATCAACCTCAATAGGATTGAGCAGTTGGTTAAAAGTGGACTTCTAAAGAGTTTAGAAGAAAACTCCTTGCCGGTGTGTGAATCATGCTTCGAAGGCAAGATGTCCAAATGACCTTTTACTAAAAAAAAAATAAAATATCCAAGGAAGTCTTAGAACTTGTATATTCAGACCTTTGTGGTCCGATGAGTGTGAGGGTTAAAAGTGGGTATGAATATTTCATCCCTTTCATAGATGACTATACAAGGTACGAGTATCTCTACCTATTGCAACGAAAGTCTGAAGTTCTTGACAAGTTCAAGGAATATAAGACTGAAGTTGAAAACTTATTAGGTAAGAAGATAAAAATACTACGATCTAATTTGTGTGGAGAGTATATAGACCTCTAATTTGAGAACTATGTGATAGAACATACGATTGCGCCCAACTCTGGACCCCAGGTACAGCTCAGCAGAATGGTGTATCAGAAAGGAGAAACAGAACCTTGTTGGACATGGTTTGGTCTATAATGAGTTTTGCTCATCTTTCATAATCGTTTTAGGATTTTGCAGTGGAGACTGCATGCTACATCCTGAACAATGTTCCCTCAAAAAGTTTTTCTGAAACATCTTTTGAGTTGTGGAGAGGCCATAAAGGTAATTTACGCCACTTTTGGATTTGGGGGTGTCCGGCACATATGCTTGTGACTAACCCAAAGAAGTTGGAACTGCGTTCGAAAGTTTGCCTCTTTATAGGTTACCCCAAGGAAATGAGAGGTGGATACTTCTATGATCCGAGTGAGAATAGAGTGTTTGTTTCTATAAATGCTATCTTCTTAGAAGAAGACCACATGAGGGATCATAAGCCATGAAGTAAGCTCGTTTTATGTGAGATTTCATTCGAAACTTAGACTACTGAGGGTTCTACAAGAGTTGTTGAACAGGCCGACGATCAACAAGAGTTGTTGATGTCGGTAAATCTAATCAACCAGCTTAAGCGTTGAGACTGTCTTGACGTAGTAGGTGGGCTATGAACCCACCGGATCGCTACATAGGTTTGAATGAAGGCCAAAACATCATTTCTAATAATAGGGTCGCAGATCCATTGTCTTTTAAGAAAGCAATGGAGGATGTTGACAAGGATGAATGGATTAAAGCCATGAACCAAGAGATGAAGTCTATGTACTTCAATCGCGTCTGGGATCTTGTTGATTCGCCTAATGGGGTAAGACCAATTGGGTGTCAGTGGATCTATAAGCAAAATAGAGGTGTAGATGGAAGGTACAAACCTTTAAGGCTTGACTCGTGGCAAAGGGTTATACCCAAATCGAGGGAGTTAACTATGAGGAAACTTTCTCACTTGTTGTCATGCTCAAGTCTATCAGGATACTCCTATCCGTAGCCACATTTTATGATTATGAGATATGGCAAATGGACGTCAAGACTGGAGACCTTTTATATGACTCAACGAGAGGGGTTCATATTTTCATATCAAGAGTAAAGAGTTTGCAAGCTTAATAGGTCCATTTATGGGTTGAAACAAGCGTATAGATCATGGAACATTAGATTTAACACTACACTCAAGTCGTTCGGCTTTGATCAGAACGTTGATGAGCCTTGTGTTTATAAGAAGATCATCAACAACTCAGTAGCTTTTCTGCTACTGTATGTGCATGATATCTTACTCATCAGGAATGATGTAAGGTATCTAACTGACATTAAGAAATGACCAGCTATCCAGTTCCAAATGAAATATTTGGGTGAGGCACAGTATGTTCTAGGGATCCAGATCATTCAGGATCGTAAGAACAAGAGGTTAGCCTTGTCTCAGGCATCGTACATCGATCAAATGTTGATAAGGTATAGGATGTAGGATTCTAAGAGGGGTTTGTTACCCTTCAGACATGGAACCATTTTGTCTTAGAATCAATGTCATAAGACACCTCAAGAGGTTGAGGAGATGAGACAGATTCCCTATGCTTCAGCTGTAGAAAGCTTAATGTATGCAATATTGTGTACCAGACCCGACATTTACTATGCAGTATGGATTGTCAGTCGATATCAGTCCAATCCAGGATTTGATCACTAGACGGCGGTCAAGACGATCCTCAAGTATCTTTGAAGAACGAAGTACTACATGCTCGTGTATGGAGATAAGAATCTGATCCTTATAGGATACATGGACTCTGACTTTTAGACTGATAGAGATTCTCACAAATTGACATCGGGGTCAGTGTTCACTCTGAATGGAAGGGTTGTAGCGTGGTGAAGCATCAAGCAAGGATGCATCGCGGACTCCACTATGGAAGCCAAATACGTAGCCGCTTGTGAAGCAACTAAGGAGGCTGTTTGGTAGAGGAAATTCCTTGCAGATTTGAAAGTTATTCCAAATATGGATTTGCCTATCACTCTCTATTGTGATAACAATGGGGCTGTAGAAAATTCGAAGGATCCTCGGAGTCATTGTCGGGGCAATCATATAGAGCGGAAATACCACTTGATCAGGGAGATTGTGCATCATGGTGATGTGATAGTCACGTAGATCTCTTCGGAGCACAACGTTACTGATCCCTTTACAAAGGCTCTCACTACTAAATTGTTCGAGGGTCACCTAGAGAGTCTGGGTCTGCGAGACATGCGACATCTTGTCTAGGGAAAGTGGGAGATGGTACTGGGGTATGCCCTAGTTTATTGTATATTGTACATGTAATTTTTCTTGTAGTGTACATTAGTCTCTCAAGGCAATAGGCATGTAGGAGATTATTGGGATTGGTGTCCTAATTCTCCTAGAGTCTCGTTGTTTGTAATTATACACATTGTTATGAATAAAATAAGCGTTATTTCATTTTGGCATTTACTCATATCCAATAAACAAAGCTCCATGGTTATTGTATGTAAACTTAAGTATGTATATGAGATATACAAGTGGATCATGTCTTAAGTGATAACCTAAATAGGTCTACAG
The DNA here is from genome assembly GCF_009727055.1 of Benincasa hispida. Lineage (NCBI taxonomy): Eukaryota > Viridiplantae > Streptophyta > Magnoliopsida > Cucurbitales > Cucurbitaceae > Benincasa > Benincasa hispida. The sequence goes on along the minus strand of NC_052360.1, from coordinate 77,118,016 downwards.
TATAAGGATTAAGGTGGGATATCTGATCCTGGTGACACTACGGATACGACTAATAACGGGCAGAAATTCATGCTATCTTTGTGCTAAGTTCTTAAACAATATTGGATTGCGTTGATAAAACATGTTAAATTGCGTTCATCAAGCATCAATTTCATAATATTGCGGACGCATGCGTTCAACGCATAGGAACCGTTGATTTTTGTATTTTTATGCAGAATATGTGTTAACGCAAGGCAAGAATTGCGACCATAGAAAATCATCAGTTGAGCGTAACTTCACCTCAAGGCTTTGCGATGATTGTGCTCGCAAATATTCGCCTGAAAAGGATTTCCGCGACTTGGTCAGTGCAACATGATGGGTGCATCTGGGTGAAAGGCTAATTAATTGTGATGAGACAGAAAACTGATGACAGTCGAATCCGAATTAAGTTGACAATCGATAACGATCACAAGTAAATTCAGCTTTTCGATGACAAATATTCAGCGCATCAGTCAGGAATTAAAGTTGTCCCATCTGGAAAATCACGAGAGAGAAGCCACCATTCACCTTGGATGTTCTATAAATACCAGAGGCACCCTTCGGAAAAGGGGTTGACGAGTTCAGGAATTAAAGTTGTCCCATCTGTACAATCACGAGAGAGAAGCCACCATTCACCTTGGATGTTCTATAAATACCAGAGGCACCCTTCGGAAAAGGGGTTGACGAGTTCACGAGTTCATCTATTCTTTGTTCCACAAGTTCGCACACCCTTGTTCATAGTTTTCTTTCATTTTAAGGCGGAGCAAGAGAAGAGTGGTGACGCCGAAGATCGCTTAGGGCAACTCGAGAGAGAACCTTAGGGCGTAGAAGCAGAGAGCGGGCTGACTCTCGTGAGAGCGAGATTATTTTTTGAGCACGAGTAGAAAAACAGTGTAAACGCCTGGGAAGCAAGAGATTTCTACCATGTTCTTTATTCTATACTTGCATTGTTATTTTGTACTTCATCTTCATATTTATACAATGGAAGTTCTATTTCTACATCTGCCCACTCTCTTAATATGCATGAGTAGCTATACTAGTCGAATGGGTTAAGAAGAACTATGTTAACATGACCTAGGAAGTTCATTGCTTGCGATTTTCTTGTTTTATGCTGTGCAAAACACCCCTTTAGAGCTACTCAAGAGAGAGTCTGAAGAAAGAACCTAAAACTCAAGAGAGCTAGTTAGAATCTAGACTCAAAAGAGCAAGATTAGAACTGCATAAACAAGAGATAAGGACTTAGAGATAAGCTCTGGTTGTCAACCTGCATCGCATGCATCCTAGAGATAGGAATGATATTATGTGGTCGCCTTATTTGTGTGTGTGTTATTCTGTCATCGCATAAATAAGAATAGAGGCTTATGTGTAGGTCCTATAAACTTATCACACATATCGTATGCATTCTAGCATTAGAAGCCATGGCATTCGCATCGAGAGACGGTTTACTATTGTATGCATGTTGCATGGTCGCAAAGCACGAATGCTTTCTAGGAAGTGTTAGCCGAAATTCTTCTCATCCCGTTCACTGCATATTCATCGCATTTCCCGTTCACCGCATATTCATTGCATTTTCCGTTTACCAACTATTTTCAAATTCCTCCACAATTGTTATTTTTCTTCATTAACGCAATGAACAACAAACCAACAATTTATTTATTTGGTTACCGCAAGACTTTCATAAAAATTACCAAAGCAATCTGTTTTCACAAGTCCCTGTGTTCGACCTTGGACTTACCAAGAAACTCAGAGGAATTTACACTTGGATTCCGCTGAGGAAACTTGAGTGCACAATGCAATTTCATCAACACATATCATCCATATTTCCACTTCATAAAATTAAACATCAACGACTCGCTTTGTAGAGGTTTGCAAGTGTTATAAACTTCTACAAATGGTAGATCCTGACCATTCATGTGGAGACATGCAAGTAGAAGTGTCCTATACAAAGAGTTTGTATAAGACCGGACCACAAGATGACTAGTCTCTGTATTTAACACTGTTGATATTGGAGACTTACATCTCACCTAAATGACCATAGGTGACATGACCTCAATCCTGAGTGTTTTGGAAACTTCTGCCTTTGAGGGCAGTCCTTTTATTAGTATGGGTGAGAGTGGCCAGATTGCCAACTCAATATGCATATCTTTTTGGCGACTTATCTGATTTGGGAGCTAGGAACTCAGTTATACAAGATGGAATTCACTCATTCCCCGAAGCAGAGGTAAGTAGATATGATCGGTATGGTGTATGAGATACATCAAGTGGAAGGTTAATGTAAATGAGATTTACACTTAAGACCATGAAATAGAAAAAGAGATATGTATTATATGTTTCATGAGATGAAATATTAAAACTATAGGTTATAAATATATTTTGGTAAGTTGGTTATCATTCATATTTATAATAATATCAATTACTGGATAATTATCTCTCTTTCTCTAATAACCAATTGAGTGGGAGGTTAATGGTGGTTTCATGGTAACCGTGAGATAAAAAGGAAAAATATTTTCCTAAAATTAGTTAAAGTTAATTTGAGATTTCCAATCTCGAAAAATTTTCAGGAAAAGGTTGTCAAGTAAATAAGATTTACTAAACGACAACTTGGAGAGACTAGATGATCCCGGAGAGTTTTTATACGATAAACTTTCAGCTGGCCAATGAGCTAAACGATCGCATAGCTTTTGTTAAATGATTGGACATCGTCCTATACGATAGGCTTTGACATCTCCCACTTGCCCAATCGTTTAGATGATTGTTCACCTCCGGTCTCTGCCTCTAACCAAGTCCACACAGAGCCCACACTTCTGGATTCTCACATTGAGAATACCAAGGTAACCTTTTTGGGTGTGTCATAATCAACTCGACACAGTCGAGGTTCTTTGGAGGCCGTTCGTGGTGTTCCGGGTGTTTGTGACTTACAGATCGTGGTGTACGAGTTCGCTGTGATCATGCAGTGTAGAGTTCGTGTTGTTCGAGCGTTTGTGATCAAGGGTGTTGAAAATGAGTCTTCAATGGTATGTGCATTCTTTCCCTTGATCGTGTAGAAAAGCATGTTGTAATTTCGGTTTTATGCATAGCCTGTTGTTTCCGTTTGTTGACTGTAATTGTTAATATTCATATACGATTTAAATTTGGAACGGTCCTTCTACTGTTCATGAAATTCCTCATGTCTGATTTCCTTTACAAACAAGGTTAGTGGCCCTAGAGTCAATAATCTAGGCAGAATCACCATTCTCCAGTGAACAAGTTTCTAAGACAAATAAATCACATTTACCTTATTTGGCCTTCTTCTTTACTACCAAATATCTGGGGCAGTTCCTCTTCCAGTGCCTATCTTGGTTGCAATAGAAACATTTTCCTTTATCAACCCTAGAAGGTTGTCTACCTCTTGGTGCAACAACTTCTGGGTTAGAAGCAGCCTTCCCCTTTCCACCCTTCTTCTTCTTCCATTTTTTGGTGTCGGAGGAAGAAGGTACTTTGGGTTTTATGTCTTAAAACTCGTGGTTTGTAAACAATAGAACTTATTTTAAAAATGCAATAAGTTGTTATTAATTATATTGTTTTTTAGAAATTCAATAAACTTAAGTCCCATATCTATTACATGAGTACTTGAACTTTATGTGGAGACATACAAGTAGATCAGGTTCAAGTAAATAGTCAAAATGATCTATAGTATATGAATGAGGTTGGGTGCCTTATTCTGGTAATACTATTGGATGCGGCCTACTCTGTAGTTGTTACAAAGAGTTGTAAAGTGCTATAAACGAAATGATCCTAATTCGTTCATGTTGGGACATAAGAAGTGGGGGTATGCTGTGCAAATGAGTTTTGTACCAGATCGAACCACGAAATGAGTCACTCTTACTTTAACACTGTTTACTGTTTAAGACTAACTATTTCAAAGTGATGACCTAGGTAACTTGACCTTAATCTTGAGCTAACTATGACCTCCTGTTTGTTCGAGATTATCCTTTAATCTGCAAACGGTGGGAGTAGACCAAATATCTCTGCTCAATAAGCCTCCCATTTTGGGGATAAGACCAAATAAATAGCTGGGGACATAGGGTGTAAGACAAATTCACTCCTACACGATTAGGGTTAGTAGAGAGATTGTTCCCTTCAAGTGCTGATTATGGGTCTTAAAAGAGGCCTCCCGAGAGGGATTCGATTTGTTGATTATATCACAAATCAATTAGTCTTTATTATAAGTGGGACTTAAGGAACAAAAGGTAATTTCGGGGGTAAAATAAAGATTCGACCCAACCGTTATTACGACAACCTGTGAAGGGTTAACTTACTAATCATGGTTATATCGAGTGGACATAATATATCTACAGTGAGGGGAGTTCAGCTACGGGGTTTAGTGGAATCACCCATTAGTTAACGAATGAGGGCTAATCGGTCTAATGAGTTTAGCCGATTAATCTCAGATCGTTGGAGCTCATGATCTGTACGTCCGCGAGGTCCCCCTACTAGCTCGTAAATGGATTAGCTCTAGAGTAGTGTGATAAGTTAATTTGAAATGTTCATATTAGAATTAAATGAAATTGGAGAAATAATATTTAAATGTGATTTAAATATTTAAAGATGAAATTGTGTAAAAATTAATTTAATGTTTGATATTAAATTAATTAGAATTATTTAAATTATTTAAATAATTATTTATTAATTTATTAAGAAAATTAATTTATGAAATTAATTTTGTAAAATTAATAAATATTTTCAATTTTATTAAAAGAATTGATTTATGAAATCAATATTTGAAAAATTGAAAAAGAAGGAAAAAACACAAATAATGGAAAATTAGTTTTTTCCATTGTCTTCATCAAGTTGCTCACTAACAACCCATTTCTCAAGCTTCATTAACTCCAAGCATGAGCTGCATCTCATGCAACTAATCTCTTTACATGATTGTCTGCAATATATTGAAGAGATTGGAGTGTTTACAGCAACGCAACCGATCAAATTTTTCTGAAAAATTCGTGAGAATAAGTTGTTCTTCTGTTCGTTTGCTACTGTGAGTTTGTATCCAACTTCCCTTAATTTAGGCTTATTTTGAGTCCCACAACTCAATCTAGAGCACCAAGAGGATAGTAAGAAAGATCTTGAGGTGGTCTACAACAAGATTCAGAAGAGATTTGCAATTGGAATTCAAGCTTTGAGGAAGTTCTACAAAGGTATGTCATGAAACCTATTTATTTTTGTTGAAGCATACCTTCACTTCTGCGAAAATTAATGAATTAGAGTACTTATAGATACTGGTCACTTCCGCTGCATGATGGTACGTACCAACAATTGGTATCAGAGTATCTTACAAGCATTCCATTCGGTTTAGTTTTGGTTTAGTAGGTGTTTTATATGAGTTATATGAAATTGTTGTACTAATATGGTTCTTTGAGTTTTGACTTTTAAGTTATCTTTGATTTCTCAATTAAATTTGTAATTGGCTCTTGCTTGATGAGCTTATATGTGTTCCCAAGAATATGTAATTTATTTGGAATCATTAGAGTTGAAACTATATTGTAATTTGAAGAAACAAGCTAAGAGACCGAGTTGCAGATTCCAGAAAATCAGCCTCTGTTCATATCGTCGTTGAGCTTCAGCAGCTAGTTGATCGTCCAGCTTCATGCGTTAGATGATGTGAAGAAAAGCTAGACAATCGTGTACCTGTGGGAGCTAAGTGATGCGCTGTATTGTTATAAGATGGCACTACGCAATCATGTAGCTTCGGGTGGGAGCTAAATGATGCATTGAAAATCTATGCGATAGCACTACCTGATCGTTTACCTCTATGCGGTAGCTAAGCGATGCGTTAAAGAGCTAAGCAATAGCGTTACACGATCGTTTACCTCTATGCGGCAGTTGAGCAATGTATCGATTGTTATACCATAGCACTAAGCGATCGCTTACCTCGTGTGTGCGCTAAACGATCAACTTCAGGCGTTAGATGATGGCGCTAAGAAATCATGTAATAATTGTCCGTGCTAAACGATGGAACTGCACGATAGTGTTGAACACTAAGTGATCGTCTAGCGTCTTGCGGCACTAGACGATGACACTATACGATAGAAGGCAGACATTACACGATCATGTATTTTAATCAAAATTTATGCGATAGTTGCTAAACGATCAGGCAAACACTAAACAATTAGGCAAACGCATGACGATGGTCGTCATTGCTAAATGATGAGACTTAGCGAGATGTTGAACGAGAGCAAGAGCTGCCGATTCGACTAGTTTTCTTGTAGTACGGTCCGGTTCAGCCTTAAATCGTTTTTGGCTGGTTCGGTTCAGATGGTTCTGGTCCGGTTCAAGCTACTTGAGTTCGTTTTAGAGCAGTTCGAGCGGTCCAGAAGTGGTTCAGAAGCTGTTTTATAATAATTAGGTTTGTTTGCTTGTTTTTGACAAAACTAAAACCGTATCAGTTAGTGTTTAATTATTTATGTATGTGATGTATGTTATAACTAAATAAATCATGTATGTGCATACAATATGCCATGTAGATTTAAAATCCCACCGTAGGAAGCATGTTACATACATTGAAAGTATGTTATAAAATGTTATAATATATAGCATGCATGTTAGTGTTTCTTTTATTTAATATAATAGTTATATTTGGTATTGAATGCCTTTGTTGTATGTTATGGATGTTTAGCATGTCTAAAATTTTGGAAGCTGTTATAAAATTGGGTTAGATCTTTAAAATCCATAACAAAGAACAGTTGCATGCTCATTTAGGTTAACCACTTGTTTTAATAGTTAAAATAGGTTGTTAAACTTGTAAAACTAGGGTTACAAACTCAACCGGTATATAATCTTGTCGAAAGTTGTGGGTACTTAAGTTGACGGTCTACAGAACACCTCCTACCTGGGGATTATGGCCAAATAATTGAGCGTTAGTAACCAGTTTTATGAGCATACGTCAACGGTATGAGGTAATAAAAATGGTTTATCACTTAGACATCGTAGGTTTAAATCCATTTATAAATATTATACTTGGATAAATCATCTAGACTTAGGGTTGATTTTATTAGCCGAAAAGAACCTAAGTATAAATATACCCAAACATTTAGAACACTTTAGTGGCAGAATAAAAGCTATTAGCTCTCACGTCCTCAAGAGTTCACACTGTGAGATCCATGCTCGTCTTTTTGTCGATTTTACCTCGACTGCTCCATTCAGAATGTGTTTGCATGGGTCAATAACAAGGTGAATGAGGGAAATCGTTCATAGTAAGTGGGTGAAGGAAATGTATCAACAATATCTTATGGTCTCCTCCTTTAGTTTGAACCGTGAGATTCCTATGCTGTGCATGCTGTCGTTTTTAGGCAGCACTAGCTAGTTGTTAACCGCGGCGATCCCCACAGAGGGTTGTAACATAGGATTCAGAACAACCCAGGCTTCAGTAAAATGAAGAGGGTCTTATAGTTCTGTCTTGGATATTTGTCTTCTATTTTGGAGGCATACTCATACCGTTTTGCAAGATCTGAAAATGATGGGTCTAGACTTACAAGAATTACTAAGTGTTAGTAAAGATCTTGACCGAAAATGATAACTAAATGACTATTGGAATATGAGTTATTCTTGAGGTAATATTTGGTCAAGAATTGTCTTACTTTTGTGAAGAAATTCTTGACTGCCCCTCGGTAGCATTTATTCTAAATCACTAAGTATCGTTGTAAATATAATGATCATGGGTACATTATCACTTTGCTAAAATTTGATTGGATTTAAAAGCAATTCACTTATAGAATTTGCTTATAATTTCAAAATGACGAGTTCAATTATATAATTGTTGGCATTGGACAAACTGATCGGGGATAACTACGTAACATGGAAATCAAATTTGAACACGATACGTACAATAGACGATTTGAGATTTGTCTTAACAGAGGAATGTCCTCCCATTCCTAGCTCTAATTCCAACCAAACTTTTCGGAAAGCGCTTTATAGATGGATCAGAGCAAATGATAAAGCCCATGCTTATATTCTCTCCAGCTTGTCTGATGTTTTGGCGAAAAAACACGAGAATATAAGTACTACCAAAGAGATTATGGAATCTCTGATAGGGATATTTAGACAACCATCCTTCACCCTGAGACATGATGCTATCAAATATGTTTGCAATAATCGCATGAAAGAAGGGACCTCAGTTCGTGAACATGTCCTAGACATGGTGGTCCACTTTAATGTGGCAGAAGTAAACGACGCTATGATGGACGAGAGAAGTCAAGTTGGGTTTATTCTAGAATCTCTTTCGAAGAGTTTTCTGTAATTTTGTACGAATGCATTGATGAATTAAATTGAATACAACTTGACTACTCTATTGAATGAGCTACAGGCTTTCCAGACTATGTTAAGAACTAAGGGTCTGGAATCAGAAGTGAATGTTGCTTTTACTGAGAAGAGAGGAACATCCTCCAAGCCTGATGTTGCCTCCTCTTCATAGAGTAAGAGTATTTCAACGAAAAATGACAAAGGGAAAGGGAAGAAGAAGCCTGTTAGTAAGAAAAGCAAGAAAACCGCTGTAGAAAAGGAAAATGTTTCCACTGCAATGAAGAAGGGCACTGGAAGAGAAATTTCCCTAAATATCTTGCAGAGAAGAAAGTAGAGAAAGCTAAACAGGCAACTTAGTTCCTGAAGACTGCTTACTCAGCTAGACCAGTGGGAGAAGTTGCTGTTAAAGACGATATTATCTTCTTTTGTGATCATGTAATGAACATATTGTACATATTTTTGTTATGAATGAAATGTTCATTTTCAAAGAAATATGTTTGTTCTATCTCATAGTAACTTCTGTTAAAAATCAAAATTATGAAAAGTCATTTGCAAACATTCAGATATTTAAACGGCTAAGATCAAAGTATAGTAAGTTTAAAGATTTCTACATCTGACTGTTAACAAGAGTTGTTAAGACAGGTCAGACGCATCTTAAATCAAAGAGTTAAGAGTACCTCAATGTAGTGGGAGGAAAGTGTGCTTCCTGGCCATTATTGAGAATTAGATGTTTTCCCCATACAGTTTAAATAAAAGCCTATTGTACACTAATATGTTTACAATGATGATCTCAGCTAAAGTGTTTGAGAATCACCTAGTAAGACTAGAAATATCAGGTTAATAACCTATGGCAAGTGGGAGAAATATCGAGTATGGGATACCGAATGGTAAACCGTGGATATGGGATGCCCTAGTTTATTGTATTTCTCTATAAAACTCAGAAACTCAGTCTTGAGTAATGTTAACGAATGGGATATCGAATGTTAACGAATGGGGGTTATTTCGGTCTAATGAGTTTAGCCGATTAATCTCGGATCATTGGAGCCCGTGATCTATATGTCCGCAAGGTCCCCCTACTAGCTCGTAAATGGATTAACTCTAAAGTAAAGTGCTAAGCTAATTTGAAATGTTCAAATTAGAATTAACTGAAATTGAAGAAATAATATTTAAATGTGATTTAAATATTTGAAGATGAAATTGTGTAAAAATTAATTTAATATTTGATATTAACTTAATTAGAATTATTTAAATTATTTAAATAATTATTTATTAATTTTATTAAGAAAATTAATTTATGAAATTAATTTTTTAAAATTAATAAATATTTTTAGTTTTATTAAAAGAATTGATTTATGAAATCAATATTTGAAAAATTGAAAAAGAAGGAAAAAACACAAATAATAGAAAATTAGTTTTTTCCATTGTCTTCATCAAGTAGGTCACTAACAACCCACTTCTCAAGCTTATTAACTCCAAGTATCAGTTGCATCCCATGCAGCTAATCTCTTTGCATGATTGTCTGCAATATATTGAAGAGATTGGAGTGTTTTGAAGCAAGGCAACCAATCAAATTTTTCTGAAAAATTCGTGAGAAGAAGTTGTTCTTCTGCTGGGTTGCGGCTATGAGTTTGTCTCCAACTTCCTTTAATCCAGGCTTATTTTGAGTCTCATAACTCAATCTATAACACCAAGAGGATAGTAAGGAAGATCTTGGGATAGTCTACAATAAGATTCAGATGAGATTGTCAGCTGGAATTCAAGCTTTGAGGAAGTTCTACAAAAGTATGTCATGAAACACATTTATTTTTGCTGAAGCATGCTTTCATTTCTGCCAAAATTAATGAATTAGAGTGCTTATGGATCTTGGTCACTTCCGTTGCACAATGGTATGTTCCAATAGGTATAGACTTAGTTCTAGAGGTCGAACCTTTGTGGAACTTTTTAGAAAATGAAGCAACATTTGTTTCACCCTTCTTCTCCTTGCTTTTCAACAATGATTGGAAAGTTTGTAGCTCATTGAGCAGAGTAGTCAAGTTGTAGTCAATCCGGTTCAGAATAGCATTGCTACGGAAGTGCAGGAAACTTTAATGTAAAGATTATAGTACAATGCTAACCTGGTTGGCCTCATCGATGCTTGATCCGTTCATTTTCGCCACGTTGAAGTGGATCATCTTGTTGGGAACTTGTTCTCGAACAGATGCCCTATCTTGCATACAGGCATTAAAGATGTACTTGAGAGCGTCATACCTGAGCTGTGCATACGATTATCCGAACATTCCCCTTAGGAACTCCATGATCTCACAGGCTGTGAGAATGGGCTCATGCTTCTTGGCCAAGACTTCGTTAAGGCTTGCCAAGATATACGCTTGGGCCTTCTCGTTTCCCTTTATCCACTGCTCATATGATTCCAGAATATTTCGAGGAGCATTAGAAGATGGAACGGGAGGACACACCTCCATCAGAACGAAACGAAGGTCATCAATGATTAGAATAGTTTTGATCGTGTTTTTCCAGCTAGCGTAGTTTTTGCCCATTAATTTATCGGCGGCTAGTAATCTAAGAGTAGCGGTAACCATTTTAAATTTACTGAAAAAGAACAAATTTATTTTAGTCTACTTGCATTAAACCATTTTTAAGAAAACCAATCAAGTTTTAGCAAAATAGTCTAGTGTACCCTAAGTGATATCTATTTTGTAATGATGCTTCAGTGAGGTAGGATAAAGGTCACCGTAGGGTGATCAAGTGTTTCTTCACTGAAATGAGACATTCTCAACCATTAAACAGAAATAACTCCTTGTAACTGTAAATAATAGTCATAATTGTCGGTCCAAAATTTGTTAACATCCTTAACAATTCTGTATAAATGTAACCCTTTATTTTAGGTTCTAGATTCCCGCTTCAGTATGCCAACTGTAGGAAAAAGCCGATTGGAACAAGAGTCTAAAATAACCCTATCCATTTTTGGAGATCAAATAAAGCATCATGCAATATAGTCATCCTTTAGGGGGACACCCACGATACCATGAGGCGATGCATGAAACTTTATTCAACCTATTGAGAGAGACCGAGGGATATGTTGTCACACGTCCTGCTCCTACTTACTATAAACACTCTTTCCATTTACCTTGGTATTGACCTACCCAAATGTCACCTATAGGGGTACACCCATGGTGCCTCAAGGCCAAGAGTAGATCTCACGATGTGAACTTTTAGGGAGAAATGTGTAGAGACAAAATGAAGTATCATGTACCCCATTTTCTTCCCACTGAGTGTTCTACCTAGGGTTAATTAACTTAGGAAAATCCAGCTACTGATTTTATCTAAGTGTTTGTTTAATTTGCTCAAAAACAACTTTTGTCTTTGATGATTAAACAATTTTGATTCAAATCTCATTAAACTTTTTAATAGACTTTCATCAAACTTGCATGCATATAATAAACATATCTAATTCATCTTTCCAGGTTGATTCCAGGTAGGGATGCGACGTTTCCATTGACTTAAGTACCCTAGCCTAGCCAAAACTCGCCTTAGACAAAATGTCTTTTATAGATATATTTGTTATATATTTAATCTTTTTTAGGAATCAATTTAATCCTATTAAACCGATTTAAAAGATTAAACTTAGTTTTTTAATCTCATTAGAAACATGATCTTAGGTCTATCTCTTTCAAATTTTAAAACAATTTAAAAAAAAATGAGTATAGCCTAAGATTTGCATGCAACTCTTTATTATTGATTTTAATTCTAATTCCATTTATTATAACAATTATAAGTAAATGAAATAATTAAAACCAACCATTGCATGATAGACATATATTAGTTAATTATAACAATTATAATTTAAACTAAGATAATGTCATGCTTCATGCAATATTCATTCATTACTAATATATAACATTTATATAACTAAGTAATGAACCATGCTGTAACAAACATTCCATAAAACCATTCAACCTTATATTATAACACTTATAATATAATTATGCATGGATATGCTATAATGCATGCATACATATACTATAAAACTTATATTATATGATGCATGAGCATGCTTTACGTAATTTAAATCATGCATATTCCTATATTATAAAACTTTCAATATAAAATTATGCATGAAAATAAATGCATAACCTATGGTGGGTTTTAAAACTATATGACATACATTATAATATATAATATAAAACATACATCACATGTATATTTAATCTAAAATTTGATGGACAGGGATAAAACCTCTCTAAAAAGAAAAACAAAGGCTAACTATTATAAGATTTGAGTCAACCGGTTCGGAACAAGTGAACTGGATCTTGAATTGCTCGATCAGAACTGTTCCTCAAAGAACACCTTGCAGTTGATCGTGTGGTAAACGCACCATGCGTCGAGCAGCTATGCATCAAGTATGCAACATTATGCGATCGCGAAGCTAATGACTATGCAATGAGCATGATAATCTATGTGATCGTGTAGCACGCAAGCATGCGCCAAGTATCCACTACCGCATGATCATTTAGCAAACGAGTGCCTATGCGATCTTGTAGCAAACGCCACACGATCGTGTAGCTCACTCTACACAATCACGTAGCATTAGTTATGCGATCATTTAGTAAATTCTACACGATCGCATAACAAAAGCTACCCGATCGTGTAGCTAACCTCTGTTGCATCTTCTCCATCGAAATCACTACACATCAACCTTCCTTTGAAGCCTACCACGAACAACTCAAAACTAACAAATTTTCAGACTTGATTGCAATAATAATGCCCAAAACCGCAGTGGCCCTTACAAACCAACTTTGTAAAATAATGAAAGCCTTAAACTGAGAGTTTTATCCCATAAACATCCATCAACAAAGCCATCCACAAACATTTATCACAGAAACAGAATGCAGATTATAAAACCCACTAGTATTGTAAACGATTCAATACAAGAATGGAATTTGGAATAAGAAACCTATAACCTGGCTCGGATACCAATTGAAGGATCTCGATTGAGGAGAACCTTGAGCAGAAGCGGATCAACCAAATTCCATAAATTATCGAATACAAAATTTACAATAAACATACAAATAGATATGCATTTAAAATTAAATTACAACATGCTTTTAAAAGAATATGGGTTTCAAGAAAACCTCACTTTTGAAGAACCTTTCTTTGCCTCGAATAGTCACGTACAACTTGAAGCCTTTCTTCAAGATAGAACTCGATCTAAAATCGAACACTACCACAATAGAATCCACGTATTCTCAGGGTGAGAACCCAGGAGTGGTGGGCTCTGACTATTTTGGTTAGGAGGGAAAAGTATTAAGGTGGAGGAAGAAGATTGAGAGCTTTCTCACAAGACAAACTCATAGAAATTTTCTGTAACAACACTGTCAATTATTCAACAGCAATCGTACCATTGTAGAGAAAGAAAAACTAATTGTCTTTTTATTCCACTTGTCATAAAAAGTATAACTACCTACTAAAGTAGGTGGAGAGAAAAGATAGGTAAGGGAGTTGTAACTCCCTTCCTTATTATTCAAATAATAATAATATAATATAAATAAATAAGATAACTAACTTATCATATTATATTTATATTAAATTACATGTCATATCAAATATAACATATAACCTATAGTTTTAATATTGTATCAATACAATATAAACTATAGATTCTTTTCTCAATTATATGATATTTAATATAAATCATATTATATTAAATTTAACAACTATGAATCACATTCATAAAAAATATATTTGAATCTCATTCAAATGTTTAATTCCTCACATTAAGCTATAATGTATCAAATACATTATGACAATTATATTGAGCTACCAAGGGGACCTCATGGACCTGTAGTTTGAAGCTCCAACGGCAAATGAATAATTAATTAAACTTTTTAATTACACTATTCGCCATTCATTAACTATCAGGCACTCTATAAAGACCAACAAATGCACTCTTCGCACTACAGATATATTTCTGTGTCCATTGGATATAACCAATCAATAGTACGATGACCCTTCATAAATTGCTCGTAAGTATAGCTGGGCCAAATTACCGTTTTGCCTCTGTAGTTACATCTAACTCCTTAAGTACCACCAATCCCTCTAATGAACAATAGATCATAGTCCCACTGACTAGTTTTCTCTCCGACTAGGAGAGGGTGTGGCGTCACATTGTTTAAGCCCCGGAATAAACTCTTAAAGGAGCAATTTATCTACTTACCTCTGCTTCGGGAAAGGAGTAAATTCCATCTTGTGTAGCTGTGTTCCTAGCACCCCAATCAGATGAATCCCTAAAATGGTAGGCTTGTTGAGTCGAGGATCTGTCCACTCTTACCCATACAAATCAAAGAACTGCCCTCATAGGCAGAAGTTCACAACTCACTCAGGATTCAGGTCATGTTACCTTATGGTCATCCTAGTGAAATGTAAGTCTCTATTATGAACGATGTTATATAATGAGACTAAATATTTTGTGTTCTAGTCTTATACAAACTCCTTTGTATAGAATATCCCTGTTTGAATGTCTAATACATGAATTATCAGGATTAGATCATTTGTAGCACTTTACAACAATTGTAACACCTATAAAATATGCCATACTTGTATTGTCACCAGGATAAGGTACCCAGCCTTATCCATCTACTACAGACCATTTAGTTTATCACTTAAACATGATCTACCCGTATGTCTACACATACAAGTTTAAGTTACAATGATAACCTTGGATGTTATTTTATTGGTTTGTGGTTAATGCAACTAAAATATCACATATTTTATAGACAAGAATAAAATATCAAATATTTTATTAAATACATAAAGAGTTTGTTCATATAATGTTTACAAACTATAGGACCTTACGAGATTTAGCATCAACCCCACCACCCTAAATCTCGTAGGGTTCTATAGTTTGTAAACATTATTGAACAAACTCATTGTGTATTTAATAAAATATATGATATTTTATTCAAATTCATTGTCTATAAAATATATGATATTTTAATTCCATTAACCACAAACCAATAAACTAATATCCAAGGTTGGATCATGTTTAAGTAAAATATATGATAATTTAGTTCCAGTAACTTAAACATGTATGTAGAGACATACGAGTGGATCATGTTTAAGTTAAATGGTCTGTAGTAGATGGATAAGGCTGACACCTTATCCTGGAGACACTATGAATATGGCCCACTTTGTAGGTATTACAATTATTGTAAAGTGCTACAAATCATCTAATCTTTATCGTTCATATTTAGACATATGAGATATTCTATATAGAGGAGTTTATATAAGACCGGATCACGAAATATTTAGTCTCATTATATAACGTCGTTCATAATAGAGACTTTTATTTTACCAGCATGACCATAGGTAATATGACCTGAATCCTGAGTGAGTTGTGAACTCTTGCCTATGAGGCCGGTCCTTTGATTTGTATGGGTGAGAGTGGACAGATGTCGACTCAACAAACCTATCATTTTGGGGATTCGTTTGATTGAGGAGCTAGGAATACAGCTACACAAAATGGAATTCACTCCTTCTTTGAGGCAAGGATAAGTAGATAAATTACTCCCTTAAGGGCTAATTTTGAGTCTTGAACAATGTGGCGCCACACCTTCTCCGGGCCCGAGAAGGATTTAGTCATAGTTGGACTATGATCTATTGTTCATTAGAGGGATCAGTGGTACTTAAGAAGTTAGATGTAACTATAGGGGTAAAATGGTAATTTGGCATAGCTGTACTTATGATCAATTTGTAAAGGGTCATCGTACTGTTGATTGGTTATATCCAATGGACACAGAAATATGTCTGTAGTGTGAATAGTGCAGCTGTCGATCTTTAGTGGAGTGCCCGACAGTTAACGAATAATGAATAATTTAAATTAAAGAGTTTAGTTAATTATTAATGTATTGTTGAAGTTTCATGCTATGGTCCATGAAGTCCTCTTGGTAGCTCAATAGGATTAATTGAGAATCAGTTTTTGAATTAATTTGAATTGTTCAAATTAGTAGAAGGATTTAATTATATATGATATAATTAAGTTGTTTTAGTTATATGTGATATAATTATTATAATGTATTTAATACATTATAGCTTAATGAAAGGAAATAAATATTTGAATGTGATTCAAAATAGTTTCTATGAATTGGATTTATAGTTGTTAAATTTAATATAAATATGATTTATATTAAATGCCATATAAAAGAGAAAAGAAACTATAGTTTATATTTGTTGAGATTGGTGTCCTAATTCTCCCGGAGTCTCGTAGTTTGTAAACTTTGTACAGATGGTATGATCCTGATCATTCATGTGGAGACATGCAAGCGGGGGTGTCCTACACAAAGAGTTTGTATAAGACCAGGCCACAAGATGATTAGTCTCTTTATATAACATCGTTGATACTTGAGACTTACATGTCACTATAATGACCATATGTGACATGACCTTAATCCTGAGTGTTTTGGGAACTCTGCCTTTGAGGACGATTCTATGATTAGTATGGGTGAGAGTGGCCAGATTACCAACTCAACAAGCCTATCTTTTTGGGGATTTGTCTGATTGGGGAGTTGAGAACTCAGTTACATAAGATGGAATTCACTCCTTCCTCGAAGCAGGGGTAAGTAGATAGATTCCTCCTTTAAGAGCTGATTTCAGGTTTGGAACGTAGTGACCGCATCCTCACTTTGGAAGAGAGGACTTAGTTGTAGTAGGACTATGACTTATATTCATTAAAGGAATCAGTGGTACTTAAGGAGTTAGATGTAACTACAGGGGCAAAAGGATAAATTGGCCCAGCTGTACTTACGAGCGATCTGTGAAGGGTTATTGCACTGTTGATTGGTTGATACGGACACAAAAATATATCTGTAGTGAGGAGAGTGTAGTTGTCAGTCTTTACTGGAGTGCCCACGGATGGTGGATCCCGTGACTAAAGAGTTTAGTCAGTTATTCACGTACCATTAGAGCTTCAAGCTATAGGTCCATAAGATCCCCTTAGTAGCTCAATGAATTCAAGTTGAGAATCAGTACTTGGGGTTAGTTTGAAGTTCAAATTAACAAGAGAAAATTCAATTATATATGATATAATTGGTGTGATGTATGAGATATATCAAGTGGATGATTAATGTAAATATGATTTACATTAAGTACCATAAAATAGAAAAATAACTATGGTTTGTATGTTTCATGAGATGAAATTTTAAAATTATAGGTTATAAATATAATATGGTAAGTTGGTTATTATATTTATTTATAATATATTAATTATATGATAATTAAATCTTTTTCTCTAATAACCGATAGAGTGGGAGGTTATTGGTGGTTTTATAGTAACCGTGAGATAAAAAGGAAAATGGTTTTCCTAAATTTAGAGAGCTACTTGATTCGGAAAGTGACTCATGGAAAAAGCTATCAAGTAAAAGTGAATTAAGCGATAGCTATAGAGAGACTAAACGATTGTGAAGCTTTGACTATACGATAGTCATTCAACTAGTCGTAGCTAAATGATCGTGTGACTAAGTCTATACGATAGGCTGCCATTTAGTACACGATCGGGCACATCGTCTATACGATAGATGCTTCTTATCTCCCACTTGCTCGATCGTCTACACGATCGTTGTCCTCCAGTCTCTTCCTCAAGCCAAGTTCATACAAAGCCCACAACTTCTGGATTCTCACACTGAGAATACCAAGGTAACCATTGTGGTGATGTCCTCACTCACTTTATGGATCGAGTTAGACTCGATTTGTTTGTGGAGGCTGCGTTCATTGTGTTCGTGCTGTTGCTCGTGTTATACCAGTCATTGCGTTCGTGTTGATGTGGACGTTTGTAGATGATCAAAGGATTCTTGAAAATGATTTTTCAAAGGTATGTATACTCTATCCCTTAATACTCTTAAACCATGCTGTAATTTCTTGTTGTGCATGACCTGTTAGTTTCTGTTCTTGTATTGTAATTGTTTATGTTCAACTCGAATAGAATTTGGAACAATCTCTTCCGCTGCTCATGGAAATCCTCATGTTTGATTTCTTTCAATAGTATTAGAGACAGGTTGTTATGATATTCCAAATTATCATTTCTGTTTTGAACTTCTTTTACAGTCATGGTGGGTTTTAAGGTTTCTGCATTGTGTTTAAGAGTTAAATGTATTTTTGGATGTGTTGATGAATGTTTACGGGATAGTAGCCTCTGTTTAAAGCTTTCTTTAAGATTACAAAGTGTTAATTTGTAAGAGCCTCTGCGTTTTTGGGCATAATTAACAAGCAATCGAGTCTGTAATTCAAAGTGTTTGAGTTTCTTGAGTCGTTCATGATGAAGTTTCGAAGCATAGAGATGCGGTTCTCATCGAGGAAGAAGACCAAAGGTTGGTCGTATCGTGTAGCCTAAGGTAAACGATCGTGTAGAAAAGTTCTACGCGATCATGTAGTATTTACTAAACGAACGTTTAGCTAATGCTAAATGATGGGGTAAAGCGTTTACTCTAACGTGTAGCTTTGGTTGCTCGATCACGTGGACACTGGAGGTAAACAATCGCGTAGAGCATTTGATGCTCATCATTTAATAAAAGGCGCGCGCACTAAACGATCGTGTAGTTAGCATGCTTCATCACATAGTCACTGACTACATGATCACGCGATATACGATACCTTGGCACTTGCTCCGCGATCGTTTAGACGATTGTGCTTCACCACATCATTTNCTGACTACATGATCACGCGATATACGATACCTTGGCACTTGCTCCGCGATCGTTTAGACGATTGTGCTTCACCACATCATTTTCGTTTAGTCGATCGCTTAAGACTTGTGTTGCACGTTGCGCGTTGCATGATCGCGTACCTCAGGCTTCATCGCATAGTCAAAGGTACACGATCGTTGCTAAACGATTGTTTAAGCTCAGGAAGCGTTGAAACGATTGAGTAAAGAATATCCTATAGATCCAAACTCTCCAAGTGACACTAAAAACTTTAGTCGTGAGAGCCTTTATAATTGGATAAAAAATGTTGTGCAACGAAGCGATCTTTGAACAATCACATCTCCCAATTGCACAATCTCCCTAATTAGATGATACTTGCGTTCGATGTGTTTTCCCCATTTGTGACTTTGAGGCTCCTTGGAGTTTTCCGCATCACCACTATATCACAATATAGGGTGATAGGCACCGACATATATTGAACAACTTCCAAAAAGATATATTATAACTTTGTTCCAATAAACATGATAATGAAAACAAATTCCTCTTGAAATGAGGAACAAAATACACATTGAACTGAAAAACAACTTTAAGCTCCCTACTATAACCACCGAGATGACTTGTCCTGTCCCAATCCGCAGAGTCATGTCTCCAGCCTCCAGCTATTGTAAGGAACTAGTTTCCTATAATGAAGAACAAACGTGATTAGCGGCTCCTAAATAAAGTATCTAGGAAGAATTGTCATTTTTCACTCAACAAGTTTCTAGAATTAGTAAATCATATTTACTTTCTTTTAACTTATTTTTCTCGATTAAATACTTTGGGCAGTTTCTTTTCCAGTGCCCATCCTGGTTGAATGAAAACATGTCATTTTGCAATCTTGACCTTTTTGCCCTTTTGGACAACAGCTGGTAGGGTAACTTTATTCCCCTTACCACCTTTCTTCTTCTTCCTTTTCTTAGAGTCTGGGGAAGAAGGCACAAACTTAGTCCCAGAGGTAGAATC
The DNA here is from genome assembly GCF_009727055.1 of Benincasa hispida. Taxonomy (NCBI): domain Eukaryota; kingdom Viridiplantae; phylum Streptophyta; class Magnoliopsida; order Cucurbitales; family Cucurbitaceae; genus Benincasa; species Benincasa hispida. Next base: position 77,098,031 of record NC_052360.1, on the reverse strand, counting down.
CGTATGGAAATCTTTCGAGGAACTGGCAACATTTGCCTCCCCATGATGTCCCCTGACTTTCATCATTTTTTTTAGAAAAGAAATAATATAATGATGGTTAAACTATGATTTTTGTCCCTATATTTTGAAATGTTGTTCAATTTTAATCCTAGTAGTTTCAACAAATTTTAAATTTAGTCCTCAAAGTTAATTTGTATTGAAATTGGTTAAATAATAATCATAATTTTCATGCAAACAAATATAATATATAAATATATTTTTAAAATCTATAGTAAAAATGTTAATAAATATCTTATAAAAAATGATAATAAATAACAAAAAGTTCTTAAAAAATGAGAAATTTTCATAGAGAGGAAAAATACCAAACAATTTATTGAAATAGATAACACTGATAGACTTTTATCAACCTTTATCAATGATAGATTTATATCAATTTCTATTACGGATATCGTTAATAAACACTTATAGACTTCTATCAACATCTACCAATGATAGACTTGTATGAGTTTCTATCACTGATAAACGTTGATAGACTTCTATCAACCTTTATCAATATCTATCACAATTATAATTAAATTTTACTATTTGTGTAATTTTTTTTTTTATTTTTCTATTTTTAAAAATATCCTAAAGCATATGTTTTGGGGTATTTCTTTTAATTTAACCTTAATTATTTCATTTTCCACCGTTAAAACAATTTTGAAACAAGTTATGTCAAAATAAAAGGAAAAACGTTTAGAAATAATTTTTTAAGAATGTTTTATCAAATTTGGTTGAGTTGTGCGACTTTGAAAACTTAATATAAAAATGATGTTATATTACAAATTTAATCTCAAAATTTAAAGTTTGTGTTTATTTGATTCAAATTGTAAGTGTTTAATTGATATGCCCAAACTACTAATTTCATTATCAAAATGAGTTATAGCTAATTTTTATGGTGTTTGTACCATTAACCTCAAAGTTAGAAGTTCAATTCTCCAACCTCACCTATTATAAAAAAAAAAAAAAAAAAAAAAAAAAAAAAAAACTTTTAATTTTATGTTTAATAAGTCTTTGATCACTCAATTTTACGTCTAATAGGTTACTGACAAATAAAAAACTTTTAAAAATTAGTTGATTAATATTTATCAACTTAATTTTTTTCTAATTAAAGTAACTTTCAATTTTGTGTCTTGTAAATTCATGAATTTTAAAAATTTGAAAGGTCAATGCTATATTTGTAATTTTAAAAGTTTAGCGATCAAATAGACACACACTTCAAATTTCATAATTAAATTTATAATTTAACCTAAAATTTTCTTATATATATTAAATTTATTTCATTTTTCTATATATAATTATTTAAGCCAACATGAGCATAAGATAATTGACATAAAGTATGTATAATCCATCCAGAGGTAGGCTCCATATTGTTGAACTCAAAGAAAAATATTTTAAATTAACAAATGCTAAGCAATAATGTTGGTAATTAATTACTAGGCCAAATATATAAAATATATATAAATTTATACTTTGCGTCAAAAATATGTTATTAAGGTATGTGTTAATAGCCAAATACATTTTTTAATTTGATTATTTTTTATTTGTTATGTTTTAAAGGGAGATTTTGTTTTTGGAATTTTGTGAGATTTTGTGGATTTTGTGTTTTAATTTAAAATTTTAGTTTTTGTTTTGATTATTGAGAAAATTGGTGTAAGAAGTGGAAAAAAAAAAGAGTATCTATATTAAAAAAGAATGAGGATATCTATATAATTTGTTTAAAACTAGTTCTTTTCGAACTTAAGAAAACTTCAAACAAGTTTATCATCATATTAATGGAATGAGCATTTTTTTTTTAAAATTTAAGAGTTATTTTTTCGATGAGATATTAACGATTTGTGTTCATATATTAATTGTGAAGGTGTGCTATTTAACCTTTTTTTTAAAAGTATTTTTAAAATTTTCGAAACAGATATCTTTTAAAACAAAACTTTAATGATTTCCATTCAAAATTAATTGCAAGAGGATTTTTTTAACTTTTTTAAAGTTTAAGCATGTTTTTTAAACTTTTGAAATTTCAAGAATTTTTTTAATCCAAAATATAAAGTTTAAGGATATTTTTAAAAATAATTTAGCCTAATTACTATTACTTTAGCACATAATTTGGTCCCCTAGGACTTATTTTAGCTTCGACTCTAGCAAATGTCCACATCGCCATGTCAATATATAAATTTAAAAATTGAAGTAACATTTTCATATGTTACGCAAATAACAATGAGCACTAAAAATATTACTGTTTTTAAAGAATTATAAATTAAAATAAATATTTTAGAAGTTAAAAATGATTGAATAAAAATTTAAAAGCTAAAATAGACATGATAAAAATCATTAACAAAACATCGAATTGATCAACATTACACTCACTAGTTCAATATAGGGATGAGCATCATTTGATTGAAGTCGATTTTCCGACCAAATCGTTACCGAAATGACTATGATCGGTTTAATAAATACTCAAACCAACCTCGACTATCGATGAGTAAAAGTTAGTCGATTGATTTTATTCTTTAATTTTTTTTTTTTTACATTTGTCGATTTGAAATTTTTCCAAACCAATCCCGACCGATCCTTCTCCTTCTCCGACTGACTGACTTTAATTCGGTCGATCTATCATATTCACCCGTAGTTGAATATTTGTACATTCTACATATTAAGTATCTCTTAAAATCGAAAATTTAGATGAATTTTAAATTTAGAATAAAATTATGAAAAAAATATTATATCACAATCGAAAACATTATCAAACAAGATCACGGACGCTCGAGGATTAGATTCAACTTCCCAATCTCAATCAATTCAATGGGTTTTGAAAAAGAAAATTAAAGGGAAGCAAAAGAAAAAGAAAGAAGAAAAAAAAGTTGAAAGGGACTTGGGGATGTGGGGGTTGGAAATAAAATGAAATGGAAATTGAATGAGAGAGAAGGGAAGTGGGACCCACAGGTACTTTGGAGGGTAGAAATGTCAGATTGGTTACCAGATTAGGGCGAACACAATCAGCGTCAGCAGTAATGACACGTGAAACTCATTCCATTTCCGGAAACTCTTCTTTAACAAAGTCACGTCCCACTCTCCATTTTTTCTCTCTCCCCATTATACCCCTACAACTCTTTTCTTATTACATATGTCCCCTTTTTCCCTCTCCTCTCTCCTTCGATTCTAAATTACATTTTTACCCTAAGGTTTAAACTTTTACTTCAATTCAATCCTATGTAGGTTGTTTGGCGTAGAATCTTAAATTTGGAAATGTTAAACTTGAATATTAGACTAGGATGTTTAGGTAGTTTGAATTTAAAAAAGAGAAGTTCTTATAAATAGAAAAATTTTAAAAATATTTACATGAACACTTTTGAAACTTTTGTCATAAAATGTAAATATTTTTAAATATTTTTTATATTTAAAAAAACCCCTTTAAAAAAACTTTGATTGGTATGTGGGTTTTGGAATTATAGATGTGGAAATGAAGTCTAGATTTATAAATATTTAGTTTGTGAAATATTTTCTTGTATCTAATCACTGGTTAGATTTTAGATTAATTTAAATTTGTCATTTTAATTATTTTAATATAGTTAAATTTATAAGAAACTAAAAAAATTAGAAGAATATATTTTTTAAAAATTTTGAAATAGCGGATTAAAATTATAACTTTATTTAGTCTATTGTTTTAATAATTTGATATTTTAATCTTACTAGATTTTGAAATAAAATTTGAAAATTTGAAAATTGTGATTTTTTTTACCACAATACACAAACTTAAATTTGAAATAAACTAGTATTTTAATATTAAATTCAATTATTGAAAAAACTATACTTTTTTTCTTACCAATTACATTTGAGGAATAAAAACTCATATATTTTGAGTTTTAGTTTTTATTTGGTCGCTAAATTGTTTTAAACATTTTAAACCTTTACGTTTAGAAATTGATTTTAAGTCTTCAAGCTAGTTGATTTGACCTACAAAAAGAGTTAAAATGTTATTAAATTAAATTAGAGCTTTCCTCACATATAGTTCTACATATAACTTAAATAAATATAACTATACAATTGCAATCTATTGGCGTATTTGGAATGACTTAGAAAAAAATATCTTTCAGAATTTTTTTTTAAATTTTTTTTTTTTTTACAAAAACTCATTAAAATAAAAAAACACACATGTATTACAATTCTCTTAAAAGTGTTTTTATATATAAATTTGTCTAGTTTGTTATATATCAAGAGTAGTTTTGTTAATGTTTTTCAAGGTTGGTTGGTGGCTGTCGCTGGACGTGGTAGTCAAAGATTGGTCGACGGAGTTGGTGGCTGTAATTTTGCCAGTGTGGGGGAAGGGGGTTGCTAGAGGTTAGTTGATGGTGACTGAAAGTTGGCTGATGACAGTCACCAAGGTGGCGGTCGGAGATTGGGTGACGACGGTCATCGAGGTAGCGGTTGGAATTGGCCAGCGGCATTCGCTGAAGGTGGCGGTCGGAGTTGGCTAGCTGCATTCACAGGAGTTGGCCCGCGGCGGTTACCAAAGGGTGGTGGCCGGAGTTGGCTATGGTGGTCACTGAAGTGGTGTGGAGCTTGGCCGATGTACTTCATAGATTAAATTAGAAAACAAAAAAAAAAAGGATAACTCATGCGTTTGAATAGTAAACATTATTCAAATTTATGGGAAAATAATGTAGGAAGCCAAGACTTCCTAAATCCATGCCCCAAACAAGGGTTGAGTTTAAGATGCCTAACCCATCCAATCCTAACTCTGGAAACAAACACCCTCATAGATTCTTACAGGTTCAATTATACAAATATTCCTTAATTTTGTACTTTGTATAAAAAATATTCTTAAATTTTTCAGAAATTTAAAAATGCCCTTGAGCTTCAAAAGATAGTTAAAAAATATACTTACCTTTTGTATTCGATAGAAATCGTTAGTATTTTTGTGTAAAAAATACTCTTGAACTTTTAAAAGTTTTAAAAATTACTTTTAAATTAAAAAAAAAGGGTCAAATATACCTTTATTATTAGTATATCAACAAAAATAGTTAATACCCTCTTACTTCTTTATGTATTCCCTCTTTCTTCTCCAGTGTCTTCCTCAATTCCCTCTTACCCTCCTTTCTGTTGACTATTTGATGTTTATTTATCTAAATAAATAATACCAATGGTATGACATTTTTAAACTTTTTACTTGAAATTTTCAAGTTATTTTTTCAAAGATATATTAACGATTTCTGTTCATATACTAATAATAAAGATATTTTTTAATTTACTTTTAAGTTTAAGGGGTTTTTGATAGAGGTATTTTTGACACAAACTGTAAAGTTCAATAGTAATTATTTATTTATTATTATTTTTATATATAATTTAGTCAATTCTTTCAAAAGTTTCTTGATTGAAATATTTTTAGTACAATCAATGTGAGGATAAAGATCTTACCTATTATTTCATGACAACAAAGTACACATTAATTACTACTAAAATTTTCTCATTTTGGATGACATCTGGTAAAGTTAACTTTTAAGAGTTGAATCTCAAAAAAAGTTTTGAGTGGGATGAAACTCTAGTTAAAATTGAATGACATTTGTGACATAAAAAGTTAAGCTCGTCAAACTTCCCGTTAAAAATAATAATAATATAATGTTGTAAGTTATTTATTCTTAAACTTTTGAATTATCATTAGAAACTCACACATTATAAAGTTAATCAACTATATCTTAAAAAGAATATATTTGAAAGTAATTTTAAAATTGTTAAATCACTCTCATCATGTTGAAAAAAAAAAACTTTGAAATATTTTTGTATTCATTAAAAAATAATTCAATAATTAATTATGTCAATGATTTTACTTATTGTGAGTAATTAACTGCATTTATTAATTGTGTGTTAATTTGGATATGATTTAGTAAATAACATATCTATTATATGTTATTATAAGAATCAATCTCTCCATCTCCTAATCCATAATTGTTGAACAAAAACAAGAGTTTTATAGTCAAGTTTTTCTATCCATCTCATATGCTATTTTATTATTCTTTTTTTCTCACTGGATCATTACTTATAAATGGTAATTGTAAAAAATTTATTAAAAGTCAATTACGTTACGAGCTAATTACGGTGACATTAAAGATTTTGAGTAATCAATTCCAACACGATATTAGATATAAGAATACGATTACGAAACATATGATATTGACATTTGAATTGATAATATTGTAAATTCTATCATTTGTGCAAGGAAAAAAAAGGATGGATTAAGTTCTTGGTTATCTAAAAATAGTTTAATCTTTTTTTTTTTTTATCTACTTAAAAACATTCCAACAGTATTTAACAAAAATAATGAGGCTTGATTATCTCAATTTTTAAACAACTTGTTTAAATAGAATTTTTGTTTGGTTTAATTTTAGTTCGAGAAATAAAGATTATTATTATAAGAGTAGTCTAAACAACATATTTTACAATATGATTTATTGCTGAATAAATGACATACATAAATAAACGGTTGCAGAAAATGGAATATATATGGACTGAATACACAAGCACACTAATTACACCTCAACTAGAAACAATTGTATATTATTCAAACTCAAACTTAAGTTAGATGATGTGACAAGACTTAGATATGAAAATAATAAAAGACTTGAAAGAACATCAAAAACTTTGGAGACTCTAAAACATAGTCGAGACACGCTTTTGATAAGTGATGTTCTGAAGATAATTATTTGCTCTGCATCGGACTACAAGCAGACTACAACGATTGTCTTAGCAGGATACAACGACTAATTTCGGTAGAACTACAACCTCGAACTATTCGGATCTGGTACAACTCTTGGATATTTGCTCTCAACTCAACTCAAGAACAAAAGAAAGAAGGAAAGGAGAGAACTCTTCAATTTGGAATGGGATGCTACAAATGAGAATCAAGTTGCTATTTATAGGCTAACAATTTAGTAACTCTCCAAAATACAAAATAACATCAAATAAGTACAAAGATTGAAACATTTGTTAATTTTAACTCAATTGAGTTGTTACTTGGAAAAAATCAAATATAACTCATTCAAATTGAAAAAGTACATATTTAACTTTCATACATGTTAAATTTATACATAAGACATCATTTGAATTGGAAGTTTCAATTCAATTTGAAAGTTTCTAAACAATGAATTTAATTTACACAATTAAATACAATTTTATGTTTTAATATTCAATTGTTTCACTTTCTTTCACTTTCTTTCACTATATATATATCCAAAAATCTCCCACATGAAAGAAAATGAGAAAAATCAAACGAAAATCGTTGAGAGTAAACAAACCAAGTTATGCATCAGGAGATGTGTCTTCTGGACTTGAATCTTTCTTAGTCAATATCCATCGAATTTACCAAAGAAATAGTGAGACTAAGCTTTGAAACTATCATTCTCATTGGTGAATTGAGACAATAGATATAATACCCAACTCATCTTGTATCTTTGAGTTCTATACGTTTGTATCCATTTTGGTCATGGACAAAATCCTGAATTCATGAGAGCTTTAGAGAACATAAGCCATTTGAAAAGTTCTCATAAAAGCGATCCAACTTCTACTCTCATATAGGAAATATTGATTAAGATTATTCTTTCATTACTCCTCTTGTAAAACAAGATATCAACATTACTTAAACATCAACAAATCACACACTTTAAAACATCATAGAAATGGGAAGAAACTATAAATTTCTTACTGTGTCAACTATGAATTATCTAGCTAGTTTGACTATTGAACCTAGATCTTGGGATCTCTAGTCAATTAGGTTAGGTTACCACTAGATAACTCATTTCATAGGTTTTAGCCCCATTTCCCTCAATGTATATGTGACTTGCTCTTTTGACAACTCTTTGGTCAAAGGATCTGCAATATTCTTTTGATTTCACATAATCAACGAAAATAATTCCATTAGAGAGCAATGCCCTTATCAAATTGTGTTTGCGTCTAATATGTCTTGAATTGCCATTATATACATTGTTCTTGGCTCTCATAGAAGCCATTAAATTGTCACAATAAATACATATTGTACTTACAGGCTTTGGCCACAATGGAATATTTTTAAGAAAACTTCAAAGCCATTCAACTTCTTCTCCTACTTTATTAGGAGCTATAAACTTTGATTCCATAATAGATCTTGCTATACCTGTCTATTTTGAAGATTTACATGATACAGTTGCTCCAACTAAGTTAAAAATATACGCACTTCATGCTATCAAAAATCCAATTAGCATCACTAAATCCTTCCAGTATATGTGGATACCTCATACAATGCAATCCATAATCTAGAGTGTACTTCAAGTACCTTAGAACTCTGACCAACGCATTATGATGATCATGCCTAAGATTGCTGGTGTATCTTGCTAACCTTCCTACCAAATATGCAATATCAGGTCTTGTGCAAATTTATTATGTAAATTAAGTTACCAATACTCTAGAATATTCTATATAAGATACACTTTCATCGTTGTTTTTATTCAACTTACAATTTGGATCAAATGGAGTAACAATTGGTTTACTCTCAAAATGATCAAATTTTCTCGGCACTTTCTCTATATAGTGAGATTGAGAAAGTATATATCCACCTAGATTTTTTATTATTCAAATTCCAAGGATAACATCAGCAAGACCAAGGTCTTCCATATCAAAGTTTGATTTCAACATCCTTTTGGTGGAATCAATAATACTTCTATTTGTGCTCGTTATTAACATATCATCCACATATAAGCAAACAATGACATACTCTTGATCTATGGTTTTAATATAGATGCATTTATCACACTCGTTTATCTTAAATCCATTTGATAACATAGTGTGATCAAACTTTTCATGTCATTGTTTGGATGCTTGTTTCAACCCATAAAGAGACTTGACAAGTTTACAAATTTTGTCTTTAAGTCCTTTAACAACAAACTCTTCAGGTTGTTCCATATAAATTTCTTCATCTAAATCTACATTTAAAAATGTAGCTCTTTACATCCATTTGGTGTATTTTCAAATTTTGTAAAGTTGTAATTGCAATTAACATCCTTATAGATTTAATCCTCGTCACTGGAGAATAGGTATTGAAGAAATCTAGCCTTTCTTTTTGGCAAAAGTCTTTAGCTACCAACCAAGTTTTGTACTTATCAATAGTGTCGTCGACCTTTAGCTTTCTCTTAAAAATTCATTTACTCCCAATTGGCTTGCTTCTAAGAGGTAAATCAACCAATACCCATGTATTATTCTATAAAATGGGTTCTAGCTCACTATTGATAGTATCTTTCCAATAAGGTGCATTAAGAGATGAAATACCTTCTTGAAAAGAATGAGGTTCACCTTCTATCATATAAGTTATGAAATTAGGTCCAAAAGAAGTAGCTTTCTTTGCTCTTTTGTTACTTCTAGGTTCAGACTCAGTATTCTGATCGTCTTGACCTTTTCAAGAGCTAGCCTCACTATTTCTTTTGCACCAATTACTTTGTGTCCTTCATTCTTTAAAGGAAAAATATCCTCAAAGAATTCATCTTCAATAGATTCCATTATGGTATTATTTTTTATATTAATTATTTCTGATTTAATCACCATAAGTCTATAATCAGCACTATGCATTGCATAGCCTATAAAGACAATCAATTATCTTAGGCCCAAGTTTGATTCTTTTTGGTAAAGGAACTTGTACTTTTTCCAAACATCCCCACACTTTCAACATTTATAAAAGGGTAGCTTTCCATTCCACACTTCATAAGGCGACTTATTAGTCCTCTTATGTGGAATTCTATTTAGTATAAAATTTACTGTCACCTGGAAATCGACGGTTTTAGGCTCAGATTCTTCGTCCTCACAAACTGGCTTTAGATATGGCATGCTATCTTTTAACTCATCTTCAATTTCGACATAGGTTACCTCATCACTGCACGCCTTGGTATTATCATAAGATGTGAGAAGTAGGGATTCGCGTCCTCACTCAATTGAATCAGAAGATTGAATGACAGTCTTTCAAACTCTAAAGATCAATTCCAACCTCAGTCTAAAAACTAAAGCTCTTCTGCTAGAGGTTGCAGATTTTCTACTAAAAAAGAAGATTGTTATCATCAAGCTGTCTCATCATATCTTCTAATGACATACCTAAGTCGGTGGGGTGAGCTTGCATGGACATGTCAGATGTGGAAGGGTATTGATCATGGTGGAACTAGTCCCATCCTAGGTTTCCATAGCAAGACTCCTCCCATCTAGGTTGATGGAAATTGTCATCCATATAACTAAGATACCCTCCCATGGAATAATCTCGTGGCATATGGCTCCTTTGCAAATTTGGGCATGCTTGCTTAAGGTGATCAATGCTACATGCTTGCACCTGTTGTGGTTTACCTGCAACCAATCGACTAATCAAAGAAGTTAACTCAGAAAGTTGACCTCGAAGGTCACAAATCTCATCACTAGGTTGAGATGCTCCACTCGATTGTCCCTATCTTTGTTGATGATATCCTGCCATGCTAAGAACACTGACACAAAAAGGAAGACAAATTAAAAGCAAAAGAATGCTTTAACTAGAAATTTAACTAACGAAACGTCAATTGCTTCCCCGACAACGGTGCCATTTTGTCAACTCTGAAGCTTACGTCGTTAGTAAATCTCAAATTTGATCAAAAGAAAATTTATAATACTGAACTACTCCTATCACTACAAAGACGTAGCAATAGTGTTAAGTCTGAGTCGATCTGCAGGGAAGAGCGATTTGTTTTGTTAAGCTAATTTCCTAACTAGAGTGATAGATGGGGAGGGGGGAGGGAATATTTGGTGTGAAATATAAAATATGAGAGTAAATGTAAACTAAGGATGGGAATTATCTAGTTTTGAGAGCAAGAGAGAACCTTTGCAATTTCAATCATCAAAATCCGTTAATTAGACATGCAATCGATTTATGAGTTCACAACACTCACTTGACTCGACAAAGCTAGCCTCTACAAAGGCGGGCAACTAGCTAGGATCGAACCAAGAAAGTATCCTAGTTAAATTATATGCATTAGATTCTAACTGGGTTCAATAGCGATCAATTAAAACTAATCACATGTGCATTAAGCTTTAGATTCCATTGCGTCGATTAATTAATGGGAAAACCCTAACTCAATCAACCGATTTATTTTTTAACCTAAATCAAGCATGCATCCTAAGACTCAAGACCAGGCTATAAATCCTAGTATACAAAATCGACCATTTGCTACTGGGGTGGTTTTAAGCATAGATGAACAATAGAGAAATGCACGAGCCAAAATCAACTAGCTACGATACACATTCATGATAGGGGCGTCAATCCAACACACAAATATATATCAAAATCAAGAAAGATTCAAGAAAAAATAAATTCATTATGCCTTAAATCCAAAGAACAAAA
>NC_052360.1:76783402-76785742 GCF_009727055.1 Benincasa hispida | reverse complement strand
CCGCAGAGACTCATAAATAAAAAGAATGACGAGGTACAGTACCAACGCTTCATGACTATGTTAAAACAATTGCATATTAATATTTTGTTTAGTGACTCTCCAACTAGCAGATAGATCTCTAGTGCATCCAGAGGGGAAGGTGAAGGACGTGCTGGTTACCATCGACAAATTTATATTACCAGCTGACTTCATCATCTTAGATTATGAAGCCGACAAAGATGTGCCCATCATCTTAGGGTGACTGTTTTTATCAACAGGTCGTGCCCAGATTGATGTGCACAAAGGAGAGATCACCTTGAGTGTGAATGGACAGAAGCTCAAGTTCAACATCATACGTGCCATGAAGTTTCCTGACGAAGAAGACCTGAATGAATCTGATGATGACCAGAACTTGAATGAAGAAGAAAAGCCTGACGAAGAAAATGAAGAAGAGGATGCAAGTGCATCCATTGTTGTATGTAATGCGGTCATAGAAAAAAAAAAATAAGGAAGATGAGATGATCGCAACTCAAGAAAAAGAGCCAACAGTAAACGAAGAAAGAAAAACAACGCAACCGCACTTAAAATAACCACTAGTGATAGAGTTGAAGATCCTACCGAATCACCTAAAGTATGCATTTTTAGGGCAGAATGAAAAGCTGCTAGTCATTATTTCGTCGGAACTTAATGAAGACCAGGAGAATGCGTTGATAAGCATTCTGAGAAAACATGTGCGAGCGATTGATTGGATGCTCACAGACATTCAAGGAATTAGCCCCGCATACTGTATGCACCGAATTTGTCTCGAAGAAAACCACAAAAGATCGATTGAACATCAGCGCAGACTCAACCCTACGATGAAAGAGGTCGTTAAAAAGAAGATAATCAAGTGGTTAGATGCGGGTATTATTTATCCGATAGCAGACAACACGTGGGTCAGCCCATTGTAGTATGTTGCGAAAAAAGGTGGGATGACGGTAGTCTCCAATGCAAATAATGAGCTAATACCGCAAAGAACCATCACCGGATGGCGTATTTGTATGGACTACCGCAAGCTGAATGTGGCAACGAAGAAAGATCATTTCCCTCTACCGTTCATGGACCAAATGCTAGATCGTCTAGCCGGAAATGACTTCTACTGCTTTTTGGATGGCTATGCTGGGTATAACCAAATTATGATTGCTCTCGAAGATCAGGAAAAGACCACATTCACCTGCCCATATGGGACTTTTGCTTTTCGCCGCATGCCGTTCGGCATCTGCAATGCGTTGAGCACGTTTCAAAGGTGCATGATGGCCATCTTTTTAGAATATCTTGAGGATTCTGTTGAAATATTCATGGACGACTTCTCTGTCTATGGGCACACATACGAAGTCTGTCTTGCCAACCTGGAGAAGATATTGAAAAGATGTGAGGAGACGAATCTCGTACTTAACTGGGAAAAATGCCATTTTATGGTTAAGGAGGGCATTGTGCTGGGGCATAAGGTATCTCGAGACGGCTTGGAGGTGGACAAGGCAAAAATAGAAGCAATTGAAAAACTCCCACCTCCAACAAGTGTTAAGGCTGTAAGAAGTTTCTTGGGGCATGCCGGATTTTACAGACGCTTTGTCAAGGACTTTTAAAAAATAGTACGATCGCTGAGTGCGTTGATAGAGGCTGACAGAAAATTTGACTACGACAATTGCCTCAACGCATTCAGGATTTTGCAGAATGCACTAACGACCGCACCCATGTTGATCGCACCAGATTGGACATTTCTCTTTGAATTAATGTGCGATGCAAGCGGGTATGCGATGAGAGCAGCTCTGGTACAGAAGAGAAAAACAATCTTATATCCCATCGCATATGCGAGTAAAACTTTGAATCCTGCTCAGACTAACTACACCAACACAGAAAAAGAGCTACTTGCAGTAATTTTTGCATTGGAAAAATTTAGAGCGTATTTGCTGGGAACAAAAGTACTCATCCACACTGATCAGTCGGCGATAAAGTATTTAATGACAAATAAGGATGCGAAGCCGAGGTTGATCAGATGGGTTCTTCTCCTCCAGGAACTTGACATAGAAATAATTGATTGCAAGGAGACGGAGAACCAAGTTGCAGATCACTTGTCCAGATTGGAAAATCCAGAGGTTGATTGCAATCAGTCAGAGGTGAGTGCGGTGTTCCCAGACGAGCAGCTGTTTCACATTGAAGAATTGCCATGGTACGAAGACTTGGTAAATTATCTAGTTTGTGAGAAATTCCCTGAAGATTATACCGACCACTAAAAGAGGAGGCTCAAGTACGAATGCAGATCATATTTTTGGGTTGAGCCGAATCTGTATAAGAAGGGGGCAGACCAGATTCTACGACTAT
>NC_052360.1:76780908-76783378 GCF_009727055.1 Benincasa hispida | reverse complement strand
GCGATAAAGTATTTAATGACAAATAAGGATGCGAAGAGGAGGCTCAAGTACGAATGCAGATCATATTTTTGGGTTGAGCCGAATCTGTATAAGAAGGGGGCAGACCAGATTCTACGACTATGCGTACCGAATGCTCTTCAACAACGCATATTATCGCAATGTCATGACTCACTATATGGTGGTCACTTTGGAGGACAGCGCACCGTAGCTAAAGTATTGAAAGTGGATTCTATAGGCCAACATTGTTTAAGGATGCAGCTGACTACGTGATGAAGTGTGACCGGTGCCAACGCACAAGTAACATTTCATAGAAACATGCGATGCCTATGAACACCATTTTAGAACTAGAGTTGTTTGACGTCTAGGGCATCGATTTCATGGGACCGTTCTCACCATCGAATGGTAAAAATTATATTTTATTAGCCATCGACTACGTGTCCAAGTGGGTAGAAGCAATGGCATGCGCCGCAAGTGATGCGGCGGTAGTCTCTAAATTCCTAAAATTTTTTTTTCACTCATTTTGGCATTCCACGTGCCATAATAAGTGATGAAGGGTCCCACTTTGTCAATCATACGGTCAAAGAATTGCTGCGCAAATATAATATCCTGCATAAAGTGGCTACCTGATAACTTGTAGAAATACAAGTTATTTATACTGCTTTATTTAGATATTGTGGCCAAAAGAAAGGAAAGTTGCGTCAATTGTAGAGAAATTAGATAAGAAATGCAAGAATTATAAATTGTCGTCAATACACCCACTGACACCATTGCGATGGTAGAAGAGAATATTTCAAGTGTTTTTTGTAGGAAATCAAGTCACCGCATGCATTCATGGCTCAAGATAAAAAGAAAAACGCATCTACTTCGCATTGCGCCAATCATTCAGAAATGAATAGACGATCAACAGAATGATGGTGCATGCGACAATCGATCAAAAGCTAAGCGATCAACGCAATCTCAACCGCATGTGGTAATAAAAAACAACACCGCATGTGGGCAAACGATCGAAGATGTAAAGAGCAACGCAATTGTGGAGGATCCAAACACGTGTGCAGCTGACCGTTGTTTCTTTTACGGGATTGATCGTGTAACAGAAGGAATATTCACTCCACCATTTCCGGTGCCATAACAATAAAGTGGGGTCACACTGTAGAGAGTCAAAGCCGAGTTTATAAATAGCCTCTGAAATTCTATTGGAAAATATACTTAATACGGGCATATTTTGATATTTGTATATTGAGAGAGAGGCTGGTCTGAGTGCTGATCGGAGAAGATCCAGGAAGATTTACGAGACAAGGCCGAGAGATGAGTCTCAGGGAAAATCCTTTCAATCCCCACCGTGAAGCTCTATACCAAGGTCACTTTTACCGGATGAGCAAGCCTGAAAGGGAAACTCTTCTTTCCATTCACTCTATTTGTCGGCAAGCAAATCCACCGTTCAGATTTGTGTCAAGACGTTGGCACTCTTCTGTATTTGTTTCTATCTCTTATCATCAATTGTATTCATCTTCTTAATCTCTATCATTTGCACCATGTATCAGACGCTAAATATTAGTATTGAATATCATGATCATTTTCATCTCCATCTTTCTGTCTATTTCCGTTTCTCCACTAATCGCTTTCTCCATGATGTTTTCTTAATCCCTTGGTAATTAGAATGAATTAAACAAGTAAACTAATGTGTGCTAAAGAAATAAATATTTTTAGCTAAAGCATGCAAGACAGAATCTTCACCTGTGAGAGTAGAAGTGACGATGCCATTCTGCCTGTCGAGAGAAGGTTGCGTTAACTAAAGCGAGAAGTACTTCCAGAGATGGAAGCAACCTTGCGTTCATTAATTATGTTCATCCTTGTTTCACCCAACAGAATGTTGGGAACGCGGCTGATTCTCCGAGAGGTGTACGCCCAAAGGAAAGGGAACAGTAGTTAAATCTTTAAAACGCAATTAATGAACTTGTGATGGTTTATTAATAATTATCCTTTCTAATTTCTGTTTCATATTATAAAGACTTGCCCTGCATAACACGACCCTTTGTATAATCTTTCACAGACAGTCTGAATCTTCAGTATCATCGTATCAGTATCTCTATATCTTGTATCATTAATAGATTGTTTACTTTTATCGCATTTTATTTTATATCACAACTTTACATTGTACTGCATAATTTTTACTTTATCGCAATTTTTAAATACCTGTATTAAACACAACTTTTTTATTTAATTGAAAAAACCCCTATCGCATATATCACGAACGTAACGCATTAAACTACGCAATCTCCGTGTTTCGACACTCGTTTCACTCCTGAGAAACCTTGCGGTGGAATTATACTTGGTTTAAACGCAAGGAACACTGTTGAAAAATACATAGCATACTACAAGCATTTCATTATAACGGATACATTGTAGAAGTAGATCACATATCATCGTATTACGCACATCATTACACTTATGATTACAAGTTTATGGCACC